>NC_077230.1:229648087-229948087 GCF_027887165.1 Monodelphis domestica
GAGGCTGATTTAAAAAGCAGATAGAGGGGATTTCAATTTCCTTTAAAATTACAACATGATCATTCTTGTATATTGGCTTCTGTGTGAGTTAGACATTCTTTGCTTCCTCCTTTGATCCTAGAGAGGGGGACCTCACATGTTCCATAGGAAGACAGGTGATGAGGGCTTTGCGTAGCCTTTTATATGTGTTGGGGATGGTTTTTGGAGAGGAGTGAGTTCTGAGACAGATGAAGGGACCATCAATGATCAGGACAGAACTACCAAGGGAGAGGACTAGAGCAATGACAAGATGAAATGTTTGTCCATGTGTCCATATGGTTCATGTTTGTGTGTGTCTGTATGTTTTTGTGATATAATTGTTGTGTGCATGAGAGTTCCCTGGCCTGAATCTCTTTGGTTTTTGGTATGTGTCCGTAAGTTCTAGCTTGTCTCTATGCATGTACCCGGTAGGCTTGAACTTGCCTGTCTCTGTGTATGAGAGAAAATTTGGGATTGGATACACCCAGCAAGGAGGTATTTCATCTCTTGATTCTAGGCATTTTCTCTAGATGTTTCCATGCCTGGGATGCTCTTTCTCTCTGCCAACTATCCTCCCTGACTTCCTTCAAGTCCCATATAAAATTTCAACTTATTCAAGAACCCTTTCTAACCTTAATTCTCATGCTTACCCTCTATTAATTATGTCCTATGTATCCCATATGTAGCTTGTTTGTATTTATTTGTTGTCTTTCCTATAAGATTGTGAGCTCCTTGAGGACAAGGATTTACCTCTTTTTAAATCCCTAGTACTAAGCACAATGCCTGGCACATAGTAGGGGCTTAGTAAATATTGATTAATCTATTAGTTTTAGAAGATGGAAGTGGACCAAATGAATACCTTCAGACCCTAGAGATTGCTTGAGCTACCTGAATTCCTGCTGGGTAGGTCAAGAGTTGGCACAAATTTGTGTGCGTGTGCATGTGCACTTGTTTTTGTGTGCACTTGGATAGGTATGTGCCTGATTTCTAGGCTGCATTGACTTGAATGCCTCTGGTACTATTTTTTTTTGAAAATTTTATGTAATTAATTTAGAATATTTTTCCATGATTACAAGATTCATGTTTTTTCCCTGCCCTGTCCCATAGCCTATGCCCAATTCCTCTGGGTCTTACATGTGTCATTGATCAAGATCCATTTCTATATCTGTTACTATTTATAACTTGTTGGGTGACAAGTATTTGGTCAGAAGGGGCCAAGGCAACAAGTATAAGATAAGAACTATCCTTTCTGCTTATGGAATAGTGGCCAGGAAACCTAGCAATCTTCTATATTTATTTAACTTCAAAAAATCATGTCCCTAGACAAGCAATACTTAGTAGGACAATAGATTATAACATAATATATGTGATTTATATATGTAGTAACAGAAACTCTACTAACCTGGTGAACCTCTCTCATGTAGCAGAGAAGAAGCAGTTGGCTTCATGGCCCCTTTTCCTGTTTCCTTCAAGGCAGGAATCATGGTCTCTTCTGAGGAGAGGTGAGCAGTTTTATAGAGATTTCTTTCCATGCCTCCCCTTGAGCTGCCTGACTATAGTTTAGACATCCCTTGTGAACTTCCTAATCTTACACAAGCAGCACACACCTTATGTTAAGCTACAAGCCCATATGTGCCAGGCACTGTGCCCAGCACTGGGAATAGAAGTACAAGGAATGGAAATATAAGGCTGCAAGTCCTTCAGTACCTCAACCTTAAGCTGAGATTCTGTGCTCCTGGCTTCTCCTCTTCAGTTGCCTACTGAGGGACTGTGTCAGAGTAACGAACTAAAACTTAAACTCATTTGTAAATTCAACATTGATCCACTATTTCAGGTGGTGTTCAAGCACATCAGAGAATGGATTCAAAATTCAGCTGTATGGACTCAGGTTAGACATCAGAGCCCATTTTATTTTTTAAAAAATATTATACAACTAACTGCCCACAAAAGCAGGCATATAAAACAAGAAGCAAAAAATCTTATCCCCCAACACCATCTCAGCCCTTTACAAGGTAGAATCAAAGGAATCAACAAAAACAAGTGATAAAAATGTTTTCCACAGTCGAGGAAGGAACTGTTGGGAGTCTGATTGCAGATCAGAATCTGAATTCTAAAATGTCAGGAAAAAATCATCAAAAATTGTTTCTACGTGTAACTTAAAAATGAAGACTTATATGAACTGATGCAAAGTGAAGTGAGCAGAACCAGAAGAACATTGTACAGTGACAGCAATATTTGGTGATGAATAACTGTGAATGATCTAGTCATTCTCAGCAATGAAGTAATCCAAAACAACTCTGGTGACTCAGTGAAAAATGTCATCTGGTCTCTGAGATAAAAATAATAGTCTGAAAGAAGACTGAAACATACTAGATTTCATTGTCTTTCTTTTCCTTTTTTCTTTGATATTTCCTCCACAAAATGACTAATTTGGAAAAATGTTTTTTATGATCACATTTATAGACTCTATATCAGATTGCTTACCATCTCAGGGAGGGGAGGAAGGCAGGGAAGAAATGAGGAAGGGAGAATCAGAAGAAGAGAGAGATTTTAGAACTCAAGTCTTTAAACAGTCCCCCTAGTTCCCATCCTTATTTTACTTCCCTTTCTACCCCCCCTCCCTTCTTATCCCCCCCCTTATTTTCCCTGTAGTCTTTCTAAAATTAACCCCCCACCCCCTCCCTCTCTTGTACTACTTCCCTCCCCACCAGACCGTTTGTTACCCTTCTACTCCCCTATTGGGCACAAATCTATTCTCTGTGCCCAATGGATTGGATTGTTTTTCCCTCTTTGAGTTAATTTCAAAGCACATAAAAGTTGAGTATTTCCTGTCTCTGACCTCTTTACCCTTCCAGTATATTGATGTTCTCCCCCTCCCACCATGAGCTTCTTTATGATGTATAAATTTACCCCCATTTGTTTCTTTTCCCATTTCTTTTAATATTAATTTATTTTTAAGCTCTAGTTATATATATGTATATATATGCATGCTCATGTGTATGTATTTTTGTATGCATATATCTATATACCTATTTGTGTCATGTCCTTTCATCCTATAAAGTTTGTCACTGTTCCCACTAAGTGTACTTCTTTTTGCTGCCCAGGTTAATAACAACACTTTTTAAGAGTTACCAGGGATACATATCATTTTAACTTATTGAGTCTCTTAAAACTTTTTTTGTTTTGTTTTGTTTTTCTTTTTTTAATTACCTTTTGATGATTCTCTTGAGTTCTGTGCTTGTACATCAAATTTTCTATTCAGGTCTGGTCTTTTCTTTATGAATTCTTGAAATTCTTCTATTTTGTTGAATGACCATACTTTCCCCTGTAAGAATATAGTCAGTTTTGCTGGGTAGTTGATTCTTGGTTGTAGACCCAGTTCCCTTGCTTTCCAGAATATCATATTCTATGCCTTTCTTTTTTTTCAGTGTGGATGCAGCCAGATCCTGAGTTATCCTCACTGTGGTTCCTTGGTATCTGAATGACTTCTTCTTGGCATCTTGTAATATCTTTTCTTTGGTCTGATAGTTCTTGAATTTGGCTATAACATTCCTGGGTGTTGTCAGTTGGGTATTAAGTACAGGAGGTGATCTGTGGATTCTATCAATCTCCACTATTCCCTCTTGTTCTAGAATCTTGGGGCAGTTTTCTTTAATAATTTCCTGTAAAATAATGTCTAGGCTTTTTCTTTTGTCATGGTCTTCTGGTAGGCCAATGATTCTTAAATTGTCTCTCCTTGAACGATTTTCTAAATCCTATGTTTTCTGAATGAGATGCTTCATATTTTCCTCAATTTTTTCATTCTTTTGGTTTTGTTTTATAGTGTCCTGCTGCCTTGTGAGGTCACTTGATTCTACTTCTTGTATTCTGGTTCTTAAAGACTGGATTTCATCCTTAGTTTTTTGGTCGTCCTTTTCCTTTTGGTCTGATTTTCTTTGGAGGTCATCCTTCATCTGCTTTGCCTCATCTTTCATCTCCTTTGCCTCATTTTCCAGCTGGTTGATTTTGGCTTTCAAGACACTATTTTCTTATTTTAGTTCAAGTGCCTCTGTTTCTAGATGACTTATCTTTGTTTTTAAGTTCTTTTCCCAATTGTCTTCAGCCTCTCTTAATTGTGTTTTGAATTGCATTTTGAGTTCTTCCAAAGCCTGTATCCAATTTGCTGGGATTTCTGATTTTTCCTTTGCTGATCCCTCCCCCTCTGTTTCCTTCGCTCTTTGCTCATTACCTGTGCAGAAGCTGTCTATTGTAATTTCTTTCTTCTTTTTCTGTTTGCTTGGGTTTACCCCTTCTTTGCTCCCCGTATTTGTCTGTGCTCTTGCTCCTCTCATTTTTTCTTTGTTTGTTTTGGGGCTGTCAGTCTCCGCTCTTGGAGCTTTGTCAGATCTCTTGGTACAGTCTCTAGGGAGGAATGTTAGCTTCCCTGTCCTCTGGAGGCTTTTGATTGATTAAGTTCAACTGGGTTGGGCTGTATGTGCTCTGAGATGGAAGACTCCTGGAAGGCTGGGCCACCCAGGCTCTCTCCAGTTCTCTCCAGCTGCTTCTCCACTGTCTGCAAGGTTCCCCAGTGCCTTTGCCTGCCTCCCTGAGTTCTGAGGAATCCGGATGGGATTAGGTTCAACTGGATTGGTCTGGATGTGCCCCAAGGCAATGGTGAGACTGGAGCCTGATGGAGGGACCCAGCCATGGCCAGTCTCTCCCTGGCTTCCTCCCCGCTGTCCACGCTGGATGCTCGGTGCTCGGCGCCCCACTGCTCACAAGGTAGACCCTCCAAACCAGCACCTTTGCCTGCTCAGAGGTTCCCGCTGCTGCTGGGGGCTCAGCCCTCTGGGTTGGGGGGGAGGGGTCCTGGGACCTTCCCTCTGCCTTCCCCTTAGACCCGAGTATTCTCGGGTTCTGGCTTTTGGGTGGTGTACCTTTTGATTTGAGTCCAGAAGGAGGGTTCCCTGCCTCTGTCCTGTTGCTCAGCTTGAATTTCGGTGTCCTAGGAGCATTCAGTCTGTAATCAGTAAGGAAGGGTCTTCCCAGGTCTGAACTTTTGTGCTTGTTAAGCAGCCATCTTGACTCCACCTCCAGAACTCAAGACTTAAAAAATGAACATTAAAATGTTTTTATATGTAATAGGGAAAATATTATTTAAAAATCTAGTTGGGATTATAAAAATTGAAATAAAAAGAACAAATAAGACACATTGTTCCATGGGACCCATCCAAATCTGTCAAGAATCAGGAGGTATGATAAATGTTGGAGGCAATATGGAAAAATTGGGACATTATACAACTGCTGGTGGAGTTGTGAATTGATCCAGCTGTTATGGAGAGCAATTTAGAACTATGTGCAAAGGACTTTAAAAGAATGCCTGCCCTTTGATCCAGCCCTACCACTGCTGGGTTTGTACCCCAAAGAGATAATAAGGAAAAAGACTTGTACAACAATATTTATAGCCACGTTCTTTGTGGTGGCAAGAAATTGGAAAATGGGTGAGGTGTTCATCAATTGGGGAATGGCTGAACAAATTGTGGTGTCTGATGATGATGGAATACTATTGTACTGAAAGGAATAATGAACTGGAGTTTTTTATATGACCTGGAAAAAGCTCCAGTAATTTATGCAGAGAGAAAGGAGTAGAATCAGGAGATCTACATTGAACACAGAGGCTGATACACTGTGGCACAATCAAATGTAATGAACTTTTCTACTAGCAGCAATGCAAAGACCCAGGACAATCCAGAGGAACTTATAAGAAGGAACATTATACGTATCCAGAGAAAGAACTGTGGGAGCAGAAATGCAGAAGAAAAACATTTTATGAATCACATGGCTCAATAGGGATACAATTGGGGTTTTGGCATTAAAAGATCACTTTACTATAAATATGAATAATATGGAAATAGGATTGATACATGTATACATGAACTGCTTGTCAGATTTGGGAGGGAGAGAAAAGAAGAGAGGAAAACACCACAAATTATGTAACTATGAAAAAATATTCTAAATTAATTAATTAAAAAGAAGGGGGGAAAATAATCAAGAGGAACTTTTATAATATTGAGGGTCATTAAATTACCAAAGAAAGTTGTTATAACAACTCCCACATGTCATATATTGTGGTTATAAAGCACATTTACCTATATTTATAGGACCATAGTATGTCAAAACTAGAAGATCCTTAAATTCAGGCCTTGAATTTTACAAAAAAAGAAACCAATGTCTAGAGGGCTGTAGTGATTGGCCAAGGTTATATAGTTAGTAATTAGTAGACTCTGGTGTCTTTCTCCAAATTTCTCCTCTTCACCACACCATGTTTCTTTTCCAGGATTCAGAATAGTTATGGTACAATCCTAAATCAGGGAGATGGAGGAAATGATAGCTAATTAGGTGACCTTAACTATATTACTAAGACTGAGGCCAAGACTTTTGCTTCTTTATCCCTCCTATTATCTAGAATAGCACAGGGCACAGAGTGTGGGTTCAAAAGGTGTCTATTGCTTGAGAAGCCTTCCCTTTCAGTGCCTTGATGGGACAATGTTGTATGTGAAAAAGGGCAGGCAGAGAATTCAGACCCACACATCCTCAAAGTCTCAGCACCTCTCTCCTCTCTTGACTCACATATAATTCCCTCTCCTATTACACAAATGATGGCAAAGTGATGCTGAGTTTTTAGCACTGGGGGATAGTGAACAAGGGGGAAGCAGTAGGGCTTGTCCTCTGATAGACCAAGAGGGGATCAGCAGCTCCTCCATGCTCAGGAGTATGAGAATGCCTTCATTATTGCTCAGTTACATCTGACTCTTCTTAATCCTATTTAGGGTTTTCTTGGCAAAGACACTAGAGTAGTTTGCCATTTCCTTTTCCAGTTCATTTTACAGATGAGGAAACTGAAGCAAACAGTATTGAGTGACATGCCCACACAACTAGTGTCTGAGATCAGATTTGAACTCAGGTCTTCTTGATTCCAGGCCCATTTCTCTATCCATTATACCCCCTCACTGTCCTTAAAATACCTACCTTTTAGCAAGAAACCAGTCCAATGTTACTCTGGGGCTAATGGTTTGTGATATGATAGCTACAGAGAGGAAATGATCAGCTTATAATCCATCTGGCAGGAATGAAAGAGCAACCTGAGTGATAAGGCGGAAGGAGAAAGTTGAGGTACCATTCAGCCCATATGGCTAGGGTGGAGAGAAGTAGAAATGAGCAAGACTTTTTTTTTTTCTGGTGGAGCACAAGGCATCTGGGAGAAATATAATAAGTGATCTCTCAGGTTTTGCTAGTATTCTAAGGTTAATAAATGGCTTTTCTCACTACAACTATAGCTGCTTAAACATTGCCAATGACAACAGCAGAACAAGTATTATTAGTCCCATTTTATGGATGAAGGGGCTCAGAGAAGTTTAAGTGAGTTTTCCAGCATCACACAGCTCATAAGTGCCAGAGGCAAGCTCAAATACAGGAGTCAGAACTCTAGAACAAAGGCTCTTTCCACTGCACAGCACTGTCTCATGGAACTGAGAGAACATAAAGGTCAGACCAAGCAGCAAAAATGAACTTCCAGGCAGAAGAATATAAGGACTAAACTGGCGGATGGAAAAGCCATAGACACTAAGGTCTGAATTTCATCTCTGGCATGTTCTGTGACTTCAGTCAAATGACTTGACCCCTCTGGATAATAGATGCCCCATCTGAGCCACATGGCAAATATATTCCTATGATAGAAATGGCTCATCAACAAAGCCTTCTGTTTATATCAAGTGTTGCAGAAATGCTTAACTCCGTGCAGCAAATAGAATCAGTTCCCAATTTTCCATGTCAATGGAAAAAAACCATGATGCAGATTATTGCAAAGCTACTTACCTTGACTAATGCTACCATTTCCTGATTGTATTTCCAGTTTTCAGTCTCTCTCTCTCACTCTCTCTCTCTCTCAAACATCCTTCACAAAGCCATCAAAATAATTCCTCCCTCTCTTATGTCACTGTCCTATTCTAGAATCCTCCTATTGTCTCCTATTGCTCCCTATTACCCTTTTAAAGAAAATCCTTACATTCTGTCTTAGAACCAATACTGTGTATTGGTTCCAAGTCAGAAAAGTGACAAGGACTAGGCAACGGGGGTTAAGTGACTTGCCCAGGGTCACACAGCTAAGAAGTGCCCGAGGCCATATTTGAACCCAGAACCTTCCATATCTAGGCCTGGCTCTCAATCCACTGAGCCACCTAGCTGCATCCCAGTTCCCTATTGCCTTAATGATAAAATATAAACTCCTCCACTTCAATATGCATAGCTCTTTCCAATCTGATACCAGTCAACCTTTTCAATCTTATTTCACATGAATTCCCTCCATTTTTTCTATGTTCTAACCAATTGCCATGAACTTTATAATCTATCTATGCTTTTGTACTAACAACACCCTCCTCCCCCCCCCCCCCCCCCAGCAACAATACCCCAGTCCTGGAATGGCAGCTAGGTGGCAGAGTGGATAGAGCACTATCAGTAATCAGGAAATCAAATCCAGCCTTAGACATTTACTAGCTGTGTGACCCTGGGCAAGTCACTTAACCCTGTTTGCCTCAGTTTCCTCATCTGTCAAATAAGCTGGAGAAGGAAATGGCAAAGCACTCCAGTATCTTTGCCAAGAAAACTCCAGATGAGGTTCTAAAGAGTCTGACATGACTGAAACAACTGAACAACAGCAAGAAGTCTGGAATATATTGCCTTTGCCTTTGCCTATTTCAGACTCTGGCTTTCTTCAAGTGCCAGCTCCTGTAACACCCCATATGGTAAGACTCTCTCCATTTCTTATATATTTATGTACACACACACACACATAGTTTACATGTTGCATCTCCTTTTTAAAAATAAATATAGACTATAAGCTCCCTAAGGGCAGGCACTATACTATATTCTGGTTATGTTCTATTTATCCTCCATACTTAGCACAACACCAGTGCCCTGTACATAGCAGGTGTGTAATAAGTGTTGTTTTGATTGGATTGGATTGAATTTATGTTTCTGTATGTGTATGGTGGAGGTGGTAGTAGTTCTTCAGACTTGAAGAGGACCAAAATCTCACTGGTGATGTCTCTTGACTTGTGCATAAATTGGATTTAAGTGAGGCAGAGACACATAAAGCCATCAACCTGGCTCTCTCTTCCAGAATTGTCCAAGTCTAGAAGCAAGACAAAAGACAAGATGACTAATGATGGCTTGGGATGCAGTATATGACACTGGCTTCTTCAACGTCTGACCAAGCTCTATGTGCTTCACTGCTCCCATTTCAACAAATTATTCTCATTATCCCATTCCCCCAGGGGGAATTTTTACATACCTGGGATAGACATCTGCCCACCTCTCCAGTGGGTCTGAGTCCTATCCATTGCCATGTGTATGGTATCAGTGTGCAAATGTACTCGGTGTACATACAAAATCATAGAGTCTCAGAGTTAGGGGTTATGTGGTCTAACCTTCTGGTAGTACAGGAATCCCCTGACTAGTCAGCCTTTGCTTAAATATCTCCAATGATAGGAAACCCATTGCCTCTCATTTTGGACTACTCTAATAAGAACTTATACTGAACTGAGATGTGTCTTCCTCTAACTTCTATTCATTTAGACCTATGAGTTCTGCCCTCCAGAATAGTATATGACTAGTCTAGCCAATCCTCTCCCCTTCCACAGGATAGCCCTTCAAATATTTGAAACCATGACCATGCCACCTCTAAGCCTTTTCTTTTCTTGGCTGACCACCCATAGTTTCAATTTATTCCACTTGAGCCTCAGTTTCCTTATCTGTAATTTGAGAGGAACAGATTAGAATCCCTTCCAGTGGTATCACTGTGGTGTGGTCAAGGAGGGGAGGATAGTATGTGGGGTGTTGTCCTCTCAACCACATCACTCAGAGTGTGGGGAGCCATTAAGAGTGGAAGCCAGATACACCATGACAAAGTAGTCTCTTCTAATCTCCAACACTACCCTCTTCAGTTATCTCTCTAAACAGCAGAAGCATGGTGTTACTAAGGTGCCATTAAGAGGAACCTGATTTTGGTACCCCCGTTTCTTCTCTCATGTCACAATCCTGAGGAGAGTCCTTATCCAACTCTTCCCTGGTGGGGGTGCTGTGAGTCAACGTCTCCAACTCCTCCCAGGTCCTCCGATGGAAGGTGCCTTGATGATTTGTGAGAATTATTAATTAGTGAAAACCTGTGTAATCATATAATTGGAGTGCATAATTGGTGCTCTGATGCTCCAGGCAGAAGTGCTAGAGATATTTAGATGAAAGGCAGAAAGGAGGAGGTTGCTGCAAGCAAAATATATGGCTTAGCCTCGCAGCATTGGTCATTTCAACCACTGTGAAAACATGAAAAATAAGGAGGGATTATCTATGGCTCCTGGTGCCCTGAAAAACTTGAATTGAATAAAGGTCATGTGTTGAGGAGCTAAGTAAGCACAAAAAGGCCATGGATGAATGGGTCTTTTAAAATTAGTTGCAGATATAAATATAGTTGCTTCCCCAGGGTGGTTGTTTTATGCTCACATTTGAGCCAATAGTGTATTTTTTCTTACAGGCATGTCAAATTTCTAATGGAAATGCTGAAATGATCTTTACAGAGTCAGAGGAAGCTCATGATAGAGCATCCCAGGTGTCACTCAGCTCCTGCTGCTGCCCCAACTCCCGCTTCATGAAGCCAGGGTCTTGGCATCAGAGCCAAGTAGTGCCCCTGAGTCGGTGGTGCCAGAGTCTGGGTTTTAAATATGCCCTGAAAATTCCATTGAACTCAAACTGGCTTTGTTTCTGTCTTCATTACTTGACTTATTTGAAAGGAAAGGGACAAATGAGGTTCCTGAATATTCAAGTTTCTTTTTTTTAATCCTTACCTTCCACCTTGGAATTAGTATTATGTGTTGGTTCCAAGGCAGAAGAGTGGTAAGGGCTAGGCAATGGGGGTCAGGTGACTTGCCCAGAGACACATAGTCTAAGGCTAGATTTGAAATGATCAGATTTCAATCCAGTTTTCTTTCTTTGAATGGAAAGAAGGGTGGGTAGGTGACGGTGGAATAACTAGGAATTTTTCCTGGGTCAAGAACCACAAACAATAAACTGGGCAAATATTGAGAGCTTCTTAAATTGAGGCAGGGGTGACAGAGACCCCAGGACATTAACCCCAAGGTGTGGGATTAGAGGAAGAGCTCTTTCTATCTGGTAATTTCCTATGCTGACTATTTTTGCTAATTAGATAATAAGCCCTGTTGTTTCTAAATTCCAACAGAATATCAGTGCTATCAGGACCCTATAACTTCAGCACCCTGGGACAAAGTCTAGAATGTCCCACTTTAGTTATTATGCCTCTTGTGTAGACAGAAGGGCTGGAATTTAGGATTCTGGGAAGAGGAACCTCTACTACCACTGTAACTTCTTAGAGGAGAGTGATCACTGAGTCCCAGCATGGAGAATTCAGTCCATCTCTCAGACTTTAGAAAGTGACCATTTCATGAGGATAGATCATACAAAAGCATTTCTCCTTTATTTTTACTTATGCTATGCAAAGGCACCAGCAACCCAAAGGGGTCCAGTAGAATGGAAGTTCCTTGAAGTTAAGATCTCTTTTTCGTTTTGTCCTTGTATCCCTAGCACAGCGCCTGCCATATGGGAGCTACTTAACACATAGTTGTTGAATCCAATTGACCTTTCCTGCTAAAAGTTACTAAAGGCAGCAGATTTTTATTTAAAGGTATGGTAAAATTATGAGTCATGGTCCTCCTTTAATGAGTATTTCTTGTAAACTCCTTGTAATTAGTAAAGGCACTTTGTAGTTATGGTCCAGACCTACACCTTCTGTTGGAAGCTATTGTATGGATTTCGTACTATCATCATTTCAAAGTCAAAATATCTAAGTAAAATCTCATCATCCTCTTTTTCCTAAGTTGTACCCTCCCTCTGGGACAAACTAGCTCTTTTTCTTGAATTCCCATTTCTCTTAACAGCACCACCATCTTTCCAGGCTCCCAGGCTGGAAACCTCAGAAGATGCTTTTCTTTGCTTTGCCTGCTCTGGCTACTCGGTTATCAAGCCTTCTTTCTCTTTTCCACAATAACTCTCTCAACCATCCTTTCTTTTCCATTACAATTGCATTTGACTCTTTTAATAGACTCCCATTTGATGCCTCTTGCCTATTCTGTTTTTTTAAACCCTCACCTTCCATCTTAGATTCAATACTGTGTATTGGTTCACAAGGCAGAAGAGTGGTAAAGGCTAAGCAATGGGGGTTAAGTGACTTGCCCAGAGTCACACAGCTGGGAAGTGTCTGAGGCCAGATTTGAACCCAGGACCTCCCATCTCCAGACCTGGCTCTCAATCAACTGAACCATTCAGCTTCTCCCCTGCCTATCCTTTCTTTGTTCCAACTCATGCACTGCTCTAGAAAGAAAAATACTCAACTCATTGCAGAGTAGGAGATATCTTGGAATACTACCTTCAATATGCTTGAAAAGTGGTCATCCTAACCTTAATTTAAGGACAAATATATACTGCTAAGGAATTCACAATGTACAAAGTCAGCCCAATCTGGCTGGCTCCAGTTGTTAGGGTTTTCCCTAATGCAAAGGTTTGCTTCTGTCATTAGTCAGGGGCATGGGACAGATACACACTCGTCCTTTCACTTAGATCCCAGACTCTTTGTCTATATGGTTATTGTTGTTTGGTTGTTTTTTAATCAAGTCCAATTCTTCATGCCCCTTTAAGGGGTTTTCTTGGAAAAGTTACTGGACTGGGTTTCCATTTCGTTCTCCAGTTCATCTTACAAATAAGGAAACAGAGGAAAACAAGATTAAGTGACTTGCCCAAGGTCACATATCTAGTAAGTTTCTGAGGACTGGATTTTCTCTTAGGTCTTCCTGACTCTAGGCCTAGCACTCTATCCACTGCACCAACTAGCTACCCTTCTATGTCTAGGAATAGTTGCTAATCATGACATAGTCTTCCCTCACTTACTTCCTGGCTACACCCATTCCTTCTAGATCCATTGGTATTTCCGTTGCTCATATTTCATATATGATGTTTAAGCAATGTTAAAAGTATAATAAAAAAGAAAAATACTTTAAACAACCAAATGTACTAATCCTTCATGATCAAGAAAGTCACCTTCTCTTCTCTGAACCTCCTAGGATAGAAGGTTATGGGTTCATTCTTTCTCCTCTTTTTTGGCCACTTCTTTGCAGAGAGAAGACAAGGAAACCAACTGCCAATATCTCTTTCCAAACCTATTAATCCCATTACGCAGGGCTAGAGGGTTTGGGAGAAGGAGAGACTTTCATCTTATGAATTAACACATTTTCTCCTCTGGGATTAGAGTATACATGTTTGGTGATCCTGCTCCATAGGGTCTAGCAATAGAAGTGAACTATAGAATCAAAGACGTCAACATTCCTAAATCCACTCCAAGGTTTGATTTATTTTCCACTTTCCATCCCTGAAACCTCAAAACTGAAATGGAGGAATGCTTAGATGTAGATGCCCTAGAGGCACCAAGGAGCCCCATAGGAGCCCCTGCCCATCACAAAGCTAAACCTAGACTGGAAGAATAATTCTTTTCTGCTTCTTTTCTTTTTCTTTCAAAACTCTGAACTACTTCTTTGCAATCTCATGTCACAGTCATACCTGTCTGTGCTCTCAGTCGGGAAGGTGAGGCAACACGAGAATATCAAAGCCCTGGTACTCTTCCCACCCCTCTCTACATTTATGCTCATCCAAAGATCTGTTTCTCTGAAACTTCATTCCATGACTCCTAATTTTGACTCCTGGAGCCTTTTCCATTCCAAATCTTCAAAGAGAGCAATGGTATCCCTCCCAGTTCCCCTGAATATGCTCCTCGCCTGCCTACAATCTCACTTCTTGCTCTCATTATGCTACGCTCTTGCTTACCATTTTGCTTAGCAGTGGCGATCTGGATTCAGCTTCGTATCCAACTTGGCCTTTGCTGAACAAGTTTTTCTCCTTCTTTTTGGCGAGTATGGGGTGTGCAGGGAGGACTAGCTCCTCTGATGTGAGAGCTTGGCGAGCGCTTGTCAGGGCTTCTCATCCACTTTTATTATCTACTGGTCACTTAGCTCTCACTGGTGACCCCAAGGAGCTTAGCCCTCTCAGTGGCCAGACCCCAGTAAAACTGTCTGGCAGATAGGCTAAACCAAGCTGAGAATTAACCAACATGCCTCAAACCCATTGATGACTCAGAGGAGTATCTACTCCAAGCAAATGAAGACTTGCCTGGTGGAAGGGATGGGATAAGAACAATTTATTCCAATGGCAATGAAGACAGCTGAAGCAGGTGCTGTGGAGTAGAGCTTAGGCGAATTCGCATCAATGATGCCAGGGTCATCCACTGCATCCAGGATCATCATCATTTGCACTGACTTCTCTCTTGCCACTGGACTTCTATGACTCAGGAAATGAGTGAGATTGATGACTTTGTGCCACTAAATCCAATTCTCACACAAGTCGAGACATCACCCCATGATGCCACTGGTTCTCTTTCAAAATTAAGAATAAAAGGGGCATCTGGGTGGCTCAGTAGTTTGAGGGCCAGGCCTGGAGTGGGGAGGATCTTGGTTCAATTCTGGTCTCAGACATTTCCCAGATGTGTGTCCCTGGGCAAGTCATTTAACCCCCATTACCTAGCCCTTACCTCTCTTCTGCCTTGGAATCAAGACTTAGTATCCATTCTAAGAAGGTAAGGTGTTTTTTATTTAACCTACCTCTTCTTTAAGGTGTTATCTCTTCCACAAAGCTCTCCATGATCCCCTGATCCAAAAGTGAAGTCTCCCTCTGCTCAACCCCTGTAACTGTTCAGGTGACATTTGCCACATAGTACTTTGTTAGACAATTTCTTGTGTAACTGTCTTATTCCCTGTGAAAGAAATTGTAATATAAATCTGTTATACTTATGCCCAGAATACTCCTTTAAAATTTTTGTTGCTGCAGCTTATTTTTACGTTACATTCATTTCTGGATATATCCTTACCCATTCCAGACTGAACCTTCTCTTCTGATGAAACAACAAACAAACAAACAAACCCAAACACCCAGTTTGGTGGCTTTATGGGACAAACTATTCAATATTTTGTCCTAGCAGGGTCCCACTTCTTTGTCATGAGGAGGGAGTTTAGGTGCAATGCCTTGCTCAGGGCAGATGAGCAGTAAATATTTAGAGGAATGGATGAATATAGGTATTGTATCAACACCTGGACTTTTTATAACAGCAGCTCATATATCTGTAGCCCTTTCCAGTTTACACATGATTTTTCACTAGTAGTCTTGTGCAGTAAACTGTTTGAATATTGCTGTTCCCATTTTATAAATGAGGAAACTGAGGCTTAAGAGGCAAAGTAGTTGGCACAATGGGTAGAATGCTATGATCAGAGTCAGTGTGGTACAAAATGAGACATATTTTGGAGGCATGGCCAATGTAAGAATTTGTTTTGTTTAGCATTATATTCATTATAAGGTTTTGGTTTTGATTTATTGTTTTGTTCATTGCATCAGCTTAAGAAAGTGATGAAAAAAATGTCAATAATACAGATTAAATTTTCAAATGTATTGCATAAACCTTTTATTTTTCAGAGAGCAGATAGTTAAACATTTACCAGCATCCCCTACTTACAACCCACATTTTTCTTTATTTGCTTTCAAGGCTCTCCACCAGATATAAACCATCTAGGGGAGGGGAGCATGTTTTCCATCTCCTTTGTTCCTCTGTTCATCTCATAGCATGTTTTTTGACAAACTAAAAACACTTGACATCTTGTCAAATGAACTTTTGTCAATTAAGAAATGATCCAGAGAGAGGGATTCTGATCATGGAATTCTACCCATTTGCAACTACTTTGTCTCTTAAGTCTCTATTTCCTCATTTGTAAAATGGGAATAGCAATATTCATAGAGAGAGAGGGACATGAGGGGAAATTTAGATGACATAAAAAGATATCAATAAAATTTTATTAAAAAAAAGATTCAAGAACTCTTGTTGAAACATGTCATCTACCTCCATATAGAGAACCGATAGAGTAGAAATTGAAGCATAGTTTCTTCTGTTTTATTTTCTTCCTCTGGAACATGGGTAATGTGGAAATATATTTTGCATGACTATACATATTTGTAATGGATTTGTTCTTCTTGTCTTCCCAATGGTTAGGGGAGGGGAAAAGGTGGAGGGAGAGAATTTGGAACTGAAAATAAAATTGCATGTTTAAAAAATGATCCTAGGGTTGTGATGAACTCCAGTTGAGTTGAATGAATCACCCCAGGTTGGGCCCTCAACACCTCTGAATTGATCATTAATTTATGAAGTTATGAAACGGGGGCAGACATGTCTGGTTCTTTGGGCACTTGCCAGCAAAGACTACAATGGCAGCAGCATAAGAAGTGGCAATCACACTTTAATAAGGCACAGAGGGTGCAGAAGCAAATAACACAGAAAGTACAGAGACACATGGTGAAAGGGGTACAGAGGCAGATGTCAAGGGGACAGGGGGTGAGGGGGTGCGGGAAGGCAAGCAGTGATAGGGAAAGGCAGAGAGTATCACTCACATAACCATGGATTAGATTAGGGAGCGCTAGGCAGGCATCGTGGACTCAGTGGAAATGGAAGAGAATTTGGAGGGGAGGAGTTTGAGGTCTCATTTTTATAGAATTTAGGGAGAACAGATCAACTCCTATCTGTGCCATGTTGAGGCTAGTTCATAAACATATCCAAATTGCCTCAAAGTTGTTGGGAAAGCTTTAAAGTTAACATGTCTGCAACAACTCAAAATTAACAGCATCATTTGGTATTCCACTAGTCTTTACTGTGGAGGTCTGGAATTTGTCTGGGATTTACACATCATGGGACCAAAAAGCTCTGACAGCAAAGCCTAGATGACTTCACCTGATTCAGTACATATTACCAGCATGTGATTTTTTCATTAATATACAATTGTTGTTCAGCCATTTTTAGTTGTGTCTGAGTCTTCGTGACCCCATTTGGAGTTTTCTTGGTGAAAATACTGGAATGATTTTCCATTTCTTTTTCCAGCCCATTTTACAGATGAGGGAATGGAAACAAACAGGGTTAAGTGATTTGCCCAGGGTCAGGTAGCTGATCAGTGCCTGAGGCAGGATTTGAACTCAGAAAGATGAGTCTTCCTGACTCCAGGCCCAGTGCTCTATCCACTGTGTCACCTAGCTGTTCACCTAATATATGATACAATTTATAATTTATGCTCCTTTGTTCTTTTGGACACTTTTTATATGAGCTCCAGGTTCCCCTTTGCGATATTAATTTCTACAATTGCCTCATTATACTGGCTACTTATAAATAGACTAGAAGGGGAGGGGTGGTCAAGGGGATCAGAACAAGATTCAATTTTGACACATCTTTTCATTTGGAATACTATAATAAAATCCTAACTGGTCTCACTAGCTATCCTTTTCGCCAATCCATTCACTGCATTGTTGCTTAAATAATCTATCTACTACAGAGCTTGGATCATGTTATTTTGGATCATGTTATCTTATTTTGGATCATGTTATCTTATTAGTCTGTAAGTTTCTTTTTTTATTTGAAATTTTTATTTAATTTATTAATTTAGAATATTTTTCCATGGTTACAAGATTCATGTTCTTTTTCTCCTCTCCTCCCACTCCCCTCCCATAGTTGACGCGCAATTCCACTGGGTTTTACATGTGTCATTGATCAAGACCTATTTCCATATTATTAATATTTGCTCTAGGGTGTGATCATTTAAAGTCCACATCCACAGTCATATCCCCATCAACCCATGTGATCAAGTAGTTGTTTTTCTTCTGTGTTTCTATTCCCACATAGACTGCAAGTTTCTTGAGGGCAAGGAGTTCTCATTTTCATATTTATATCCTCAATTCTTACCCCAGTGCCTGGTGCACAGAAAACACTTAATAAATGTTTATTGACTAACTTCAAAAATCTTCAGTAGTTCACCAATTACCTACCAAATAAAACACAAATTCTCTATTCAAGGCCCCCAGTAACTGGTTTCCATCTCCTTTTTTAAAATACAAATTCCTTCACTTTACATTCTTCTAGTCAAATGGAACTCCTCAAAATTCTTTGATGGATGCCCATCCTCACACTACCCTATCTATACAGGGAATGGACTCCCCCTCCCCACACATTTCTCTCTTTTCCTCACATTTTGACCTCCTCTGTGATGTACTTTCTGGTTTCCTCCAGCTAAAGAGGATCTCTCCTTTCCCAAATCATTCATGGCAGATTTATTCTAATATGCACTTCTAAGTACAGTTATTTCTACCTATGTCATGTCCCCTATGAAACTATATAGCCTCCTTGAGGTCAGTGACTTCATCATGCTTTATCTTTGTGTCCTTAGGAACTGGAATGGTGCCCTCTATATTTGTTATTGTTGTTATCTCATCATTATATGGGAGCTCTGATTTTATTGTTGTAGGGTATTCATAAAAAGGGCTCCCTCTACTAATATAAATGGACATCTTTTCTGGAAATGTAGTCTTAGAGAGTTTCCTGGGGCACTGAAAGGCTAAGTGACTTACCTTGTTGTTCATCCTCCATTTTTAAAGATCAATGGCATCACAAGGAATGGTGTCTTGACTTGCACAGGAATTGAGAGTTACACAAAGTCATCAGCCCCATTCTCTCTTTTCCAGAATCATTGAAGTCCAGAGGCAAGCCAACGTCAGGATGAGGGTCAATGGCCCATGATGCAATCGATGACCTTAGCATCCTTGATGTTTGAACAAGCTCTCAGCACTCCACAGTGCCTGCCTGCTTCAGCTGCTTTCATGGACACTGGAAGATTTTCTCATCAGTCCATTCCACTGGGTGGTCTTCATATGCTTGGTGTAGACCCTAGATCACCAATAGGTTTAAAGCCTCCTTCAGTCTGATTTAGCCGGCCTGCTGAGATGGTTTACCAGGCTGTGGCTACTGCTTATGCTACAGATTCTTGGAGCTACAGGGGAGAGTTGGAAGAAAGTTGGAAAGTTGGAAGAAGGTGGACACCAAAGGTAGGTAAAGAGCCCAAAAAGGGCTCATCAAACCCTCACACCAAAAGTGCCAGACCTCCCTGAACACCCACACACCCCAATTTACCTAGGATCACACAGTCAATAAATGTAAGATTAAGCAAGACTTGAATCTGGGATTTCATGACTTCAGCTTTCTATCCACCTTCATACCTAAGCAAGACTTGAATCTGGGATTTCATGACTTCAGCTTTCTATCCACCTTCATACCTAAGCAAGACTTGAATCTGGGATTTCATGACTTCAGCTTTCTATCCACCTTCATACTGCCTCTCTGATTCTCTGTGTTGCATATGGTAGGAACCTGAGAAAAAAAGTCTGTTGAATTGACTATGACAGATTAAAATATGGGTTAGCCAAGGCATCGACGGAGCAGAGATGCTAGAGACCATCTAGTCTAAGCCTTTCATTTGGCAAAAAAGGAGAAGTAACATATCCAAGTTTACACAGAGCTGGCCTAGAACTAAACTAGTCTTCTAGATACCATTTTTGTTGTTGTTTAGTTATTTCAGTATGATCAACTCTTTATGACCTCATTTGGGATTTTCTTGGCAAAAATACTGGAGGGGTTTACCATTTCCTTCTCCAATTCATTTTACAGATGAGGAAACCGAGGCAAACAGGGTTAAGTGACTTGGCCAGGATCATGCAGCTAACTGAAGCCAGATTTGAACTGAGGAAGATGAGTCTTCCTAACTTTGAGTCTGACACTATCCACTGTACCACCGAGATGTCCTTTTCCCATAACACCAAACCGGTCATAACAGAAGGAGGCATGAATTAGGACATCAACCGTAGAAGGCATGATGGACTCTTCCCACTGTTCTCATGGTAGCCAGGCCCCAGACTAGAATCTTAAGTCTGTTTCTGGACTCCACACCTGAAAAAAGACATGGAAAAACTGAAAAGGTTCCAGAGAAGAGCTACAAAGATAATCACAGGATTGAGAAATCACATCTGTGAGGGAACATGAAAAGACTTGGGATTATTTTGCCCGGAGAAGAAACAGCTAAGAGGTGACTTAATAATAGTCTTCAAGTCCAAGAAGCATTATTACATGGAACCAGATAACCTGCTGCTCTCCTCTACTAAGGAATGGAAATGAGCTTGATTTGGAAGCAAGAGGGAGGGAGAAAAAAGTGATGGAACACTTCTGGGTGAGCTCAACCTAATCATTATAATTATTGTTACTCACAGTTCCTTAGTACTTTATAGTTTGCAAAGCACTTTCCTCACATTCAAAACATGAAGAAGGGAGCAAAAGTATTCATCTTCCCGTTGTGCAGAGAAAGAAACTGAGGCTCACACTAGTTAAGCAATTTGCTCCATATTATAGAATTACAAGAAATCAGTGCTGGTAGAGATATTTTTTTTTATTTGAATTAATTTATTTAGTCAATTCAGAACATTATTCCTTGGTTGCAATAATCACATTATTTCCCTCCCTCCCCTCCACCCACCCTTCCCGTAGCCAACACACAATTTCATTGTGTATTACTTGCGTCCTTGATCAGAACCTATTTCCATTTTATTGATGTTTGCACTAGGATTTCATTTAGAGTCTACATCCCCAACCATATCCCTTCAACCCATGTAGTCAAGCAGTTGTTTTTCTTCTGTGTTTCTACTCCCACAGTTTTTCCTCTGAATGTGGACAGTGTTCTTTCTTGTAGATTCCTCTGGGTGGTTCAGGGACATTGCATTGACACTAATGGAGAAGTCCATTACCTTCAATTGCACCACAGTGTATCAGTCTCTGCGTATAATGTTTTCCTGGTTCTGTTCCTTTCACTTTGCATCAATTCCTGGAGGTTGTTCCAGTCTCCATGGAATTCCTCCACTTTATTATTCCTTTTAGCACAATAGTATTCCATCACCAACATATACCACAATTTGTTCAGCCATTCCCCAATTGAAGGGCATCCTCTCATTTTCCAATTTTTGGCTACCACAAAGAGTGCAGCTATGAATATTCTTGTACAGGTCTTTTTCCTTATTATCTCTTTGGGGTACAAACCCAGCAGTGCTATAGCTGGATCAAAGGGCAGAGCTGGTAGAGATTTTAAAGAGTACCTATTTCAATGCCCAGCTAGGTGGTGCAGTGGAAAAAGCATCTAGCCTGGAGTTAGGAAGACTTGAGTTCCTATCTGCCCTCAGACACTTATTAGCTGTGTGACCCTGTGCAAGTCAGTTCACCCTGTTTCCCTCAGTTTTCTCATATGTAAAGTGAACTGGAGAAGGAAATGGCAAACTGCCCCAGTATCTTTGCCAACCAAACCCCAAATGGGGTCATGACAAGTTAGACATGATTGAATAAAATTTCAATCCCCTGATTTTACAGAAGAGAAAGTAGCTGTCCAGAGAGGGGAGGGGTCTTGTTTAAGGTAGCACAGTGAATTACTGACAGCTCTAATACTGGAAGTAATACCCCTTAGCACTTTTTTAAAACCCTTACCTTCCGTCTTAGAATCAATACTGTATAATGATTCCAAGGCAGAAGGCAATGGAAGGTAAAGGCTAGGCAATGGAGGATAAGTGACCTGCCCAGGGTCACACAGCTAAAAAGTGTCTGAGATCAGATTTGAACCTAGAACCTCTCATCGTCAGACCTAGCTCTCTATCCACTGAGTTGCCCAGCTGCCCCTTTTTATTGTGGTCTTTCTTTTTTTCCCATCTTAGCTCTTAAACCAGTGCTTTGAGGATCTCATTCTCAGGATCATAGGATTATGGAATTTAGGGACCTTGGAGATTCTCTAGGGCATCCCTTTTACAGATGAAGAAGCTGAGGCCTGCTGTTCTAGAAGGACTTGTTCAAGACTACAGAGAAAATAACTGACTTGAACCCAACCACTGAACATGGTAGAATCCTACAGTAAAAGCTTGAAGTAACAAGAGCAGTGGTCTACCTTGCTCTATGTAATAATGCTATGGGGGCTCAAGTAATATTATTTAAACCCCCTTTAGCCAATTTTTCTTTGGAATGATAATGGGCATTTCTTTGGTGCTTTAAAGTGGGCAAAATATTCCACAATCCTCTGATCTCTGTTGAATATATGGGGAAAAACAGAACCCCAAAGAGGTTAAATCATTTGGTCTAGTTCCCTCAGTTAGTAATAGTTAGGGCAGACTGGAACCCAGCTCCCTTCTCCCTCTAGAACCACACTGTCTCACAGGATGCAGTCAATCTCGCCCAAGTCACTGAGGCTTTGAGTCTCCTTTTCCCTCAGGTCTTTCTTCCTTCAATTTGGTGCCACTTACCAGTCGCTATCATGTCAGCTGACATTTAATACATGGAACTGTAACCAGGGTGATGGGGCTCAGGCTTTACTTTAGGTTATTGACATTGGGGCATACTCCTTGCCTGGGTTGTCCTGCATCAACCTGTCCATGTCATCTGACAGGATGGGCCCTGGACTTGTCTGTATCCTAGGCCAGTAATGGTGAACCTTTTAGAGATGGAGTGCCAGGCCCTGCCCCCTCACCACATTCTATGCCCCTCCCCCCATGGAATGATGGGTGTGCCCTGCCCTACCCCTTACTCCATCCAGGGGGTGGGGGTGGGGAAGCACTCCCATAGGACTGCTGAGCAGGCAGGCAGGTGATGTAGTCAGGCTTAGGGAGAGGGGAAGGGTAGCAACCCAGTTGTACCTCCCTCTTACTTTCTAGTTGGGAACTCTAACAAACTCTGTGCTTCAGGGACAGGCATACTGGGCCCTTGGGGCACTGGGTCATAGGTATGCATACTCACAGAGAGGTCTTTGTGTGCTGTCTCTGGCCCATATGTTGTAGGTTCACCATCATGGCCATGATGATGATGATGATGATGATGATAATACACTTAAAATACAATATTTTTAAATATAATAGAAATCTATATTATATATTACATATAATATTACAATGCTCTATATTATATAAATATAACAAATATGTTTACAATAAACATAATAAATATATTTAAATATAATTTATATGACAAATAGATTTAAAAATAATAAATAATATAAAATATATGTTTAAATATGATAATATAACAATATAATATTTAACAAATATATTTAAATATAATAAAATATATAGTATGACAAATATGTTTAAATATAATATATAACATATATTTAATAATATATAGCAAAAATATTTAAATATAATATATATAATACAATGTGACAATTACATTTAAACATGATAAATATATGAAAGATATTTAAATATAATGAATGATATATATCACATAAAGCCCTTTCCATGATCTCAGTTGCTGTGATGTCCCTTTCCAAGGTCGATTTTTTGGTACCACCATGGCCCACAACCTTCTCCCATGGGTTGGGGGTAGGAGTGACTGATGGTCCAGAATCCCAGACGCATGGACCACCTCATCTTCCAGGATGACCCCCCAGAATGCTCTCCATCTCTATTGCCCTCTCTCTCCTCGCCCCAATGAACTGAGCTTGCCTCCGGTGTAGGAGTCTCTGCCACCCTAAGCCCACGGGTTCCAGCTTGGGGAAGGTCTGGGGATAGAGAGCCCACCAGAGCAGGTGAGTGAAAGGAGCATCAAATACAGGCATTTGGGATACAGTGTGGAAATGAGAGGATTGACATCATTGAGGGAAAAGCGGAAGCCTGGACCTGGACCTGAGCCCAGGCCGAGCCCGGGGCAAGAGGGAGGGGGCCTGTCAGGATCAGAAGGAAGGTCTGGATCTGCTGCTGTCCCTGACAACATCCTCTCTGCTTCTCAGATCCTCTTCTGGCCCAAACTGAGCCCAGTGCCCGAGGCAACAGGCAAAACAAACTGCTCTGAGCCCCAACTCTGCGGCTCCCCGGGGGCTGCTCCTCTAGCCTGTCAGAGCCAATGCCAGAAACAGGGCCCAGCTGCGTGTACTGCCCCAGGCTGAAGCACTCCCCTCACCAGCAGCCCAGGAGCTTCTGCTCTGGAAGGGGAAAGAGCTGCCCTGGAAGCCCCTGGGGCATAGGTCCATCTAAGGAAGGGCCTCCCTATTCTAAGATGGGTGAGTGGGGGAAACTCTGGCCTCCAGTTCAGGGCTCAGGAGAGCCCATTATTAAATTTCCCATTTGAGCAGTCACACCTCTGAAATTGGCAAGTGCCACAATCAATGGGCTTCGTTATTGTTTTGTTAATTGTCTAGACTTAAGAAAGGGAGGAGGAGATGATAATAATGCAAATTCAACTGGAAAGACTTTTGTTAAATATTTACCAGTGGACTTCTGCTCTGCTCTACAGGGCCCTCAAATGGATTTATGAATTTGGGCAACTTACTTCCCCTCTCTAGGCTTTAATGGTGAGGCTAAGCAAGATGGCTTCCTGGAAAGAGCTCTGGGTCTGGGGTCAGGAAGACCTGAGTTCAATTTCGACCTCAGACCTCCCCGAGTCACCTTGTTGTTTAAGTCATTTGTCCCTTAAGTCACACCTATGCCACCAAATCCCTCACACTCTGCTTTAATCCACTGGAGACGGAAATGGCGAACCACTCCAGTATCTTTGCCAAGAAAACTCCATATTGGCACACAATGGTCCACTGGGTCATGAAGGGTTGGTTGGACAGGACTGAGCAAGGCTTCAGTCTCCCCAGGTGACAGATGAAGGAACTGAACAGGCTCTAAGAACTTCCTATCTTAGAAAATTGGAGGATGCTGTCAAAGTAAGCTAAGTCCCTAATAATTTTTAAATAAGGTAAATACCTGTCTAGTTGATCATTTAGGGAAGACAGGGCTGGGATAACTTTGTGATATGTTGAAAAGAGAATGGGAAGAAGAGATGGCCCCTAGGAATGGGTCTTCTAATTCTTTGATGTATTAGCAATGGACGTGTATTCAGGGTTCCCTTCCTTTAAACAAATGCAAATTAAAAATCAGTTATTGGGGGAAGCTGGGTGGCTCAGTGGATGGAGAACTAGGCCCAGAGATGGGAGTTCTTAGGTTCAAATCTGGCCTCAAACACTTCTTAGCTGTGTGACCCTGGGCAAGTCACATAACCCCAGTGCCTAGCCCTTATTGCTCTTCTGCCTTGGAACCAATATACCCTATTGATTCTAAGACTGAAGGTGAGGGTTTAAAAAAAGAAATCAGCTCTGAATATTATAGGGCAACTAGGTGGCACAGGAAATAGCACTCCAGGAAAGACCTGAGTTCAATGATGGCCTCAAATTCAGACTCCAGCTATAGACCCTGGTTGAGTCACTCAACCCTCTTTGTCTCCGTTTCCTCAGCTGTAAAGTGAGCTGGCGAAGGAGATGGCAACCACTCCAGTATGTCTGCCAAGAAAATCCCAAATGGGGCCATCGAGAGCTAGCCATGACTAAGCAACAGCATGAATATCATGGAGCTGCACGTATATTGTGGTGGAGGTCACTAAAGGACAGACAAGAATCCCTGTGGGCTTTGTACTGACTTAGAAAACCACATTAATATTATCTATATGTTATTATAGTTTTATTTATTTTGTCGACTATTTCCTAATTACATTTTAATCTGGTTCAATATTGTGGGTGCCACATAGTGTAGTGAGTAGAAGGCTGACCTTGGAGTTAGGAAGGCGCCGCTCAAGTCCTGCCTTGCCTATGTGCCAGCATGGTGGCTTTGGGCAATCATTTAAAGCCCTGTGCAGCTTAATTTACTGAGGAGTGACAGATCTGTATGTGCAGAGGAAATTCTTAGGTTTACATCAGAGGAAAAGAAAGATACTCTGCTTAGGTGCTCTTGTTTTGAAAAATAAGAAAAAATGACATTCGCTACCACTGAGGAACTTACAATCTAGCGGGGATAATACAGGAGAGCAGAGTGCTGGGCCTGGAGTCAGGAAGACTCATCTTTTTGAGTTTAAATCTGACTTCAAACACTGTGTGACCCTGGGCAAGTCATTTAACTCTGTCTCATTTTCTCATCTGTAAAATGAGCTGAAGAAAGAAAAGGCAAACCACTTGAGTATCTTTGCCAAGAAAACCCCAAATCGGATCATGAAGAGGCAGACATGATTGCACAACAACACTATGCCCTTCATATTATTTCTACTTAGAGTTGAGAAATTTTTTTACAAAGGAGAATTAATGGAATGCATTTTCTTCATTAATAGTGGGATTAGAGTATACATATGGGCAATCCCAAATTAACTGAGTAAACATTTCTAAAATTTTAAACTGATTTTGAATCTTTTCCCATTATAACAATGTTATAAATACTGAGTTAGTTTTCTGGGTAGTCCACAGGAGTCTATTTAATTATGTAGCCAAACCAATAATATTAGTCTAAGTTCTACAACATGGGAGCTGGGGTTCATTTGGCTCAGGAGGATGAGAGTTTCTTCCCCTTTGGTTGGTTTCAGGATGGACTTTCAGCCAGCTTTTGAAGAAGTGGAATTTCCTTCGCAACCTTGTACTTCCCTTTTTATATTCCTCATATCCTGGGATGATACAATCTGCCTTGGGTTGGGAATTAGGCAGTCTAGGTCCCAATCCCATTTCTGATACTTGTTAGCTCTGGGACACGTGATGAGTCACCTAATCTCAAGACAGAGCAGGGAAAGAACAAAGGAGAGCTAACGTAGACAAAACACTCTAGGAACATGTGAGGGGGAGAAATGGTGTTCAGCCAAGAAAGACCAGGGAAGGTTGCATGGAGGCTGAATCTCCAAGAAAGAGAAACTCTAACAAGTGGACATAAAGAGGACAACACTGTGGGCCCCAGGGGGGACCTATGCAAATTCAGTCAGAAGAAAGCCCATGGGTCAGAGAATATGTAGTGGTTCAGGTTGGCTAGAATGTGAAGAGTAAAGAAGAATAATGTGAAATAAGATACAAACAATAGATTGAACCCAGCTATCAGAGGATAGAAACAACAGGTCAAGAAGTCTATATTTTAACCCTAAGGCAATAGGGAGCCATTGCAAGTTTTTGATCAGGAGAGAGAAATGGTCAAATGGTCTATGCATTAAGATTATTTTGGTAGTTGTGTGAAGGATGGCTTACAGAGGGGAGGGAACAGAAGTAAGGAGACCAATGCGGAGACACAATTGAATGGAATTGGTTGGGGAACCAGTAAACAAGGGGTAGTGGTCATATGAATGGGGAGACCTGGATTCTGGTGCTCTCTCTACCATTAATTAGCTGTCATTACCTCTTGGATCTCCAGTTGCCTCATCTGTGAAAGAAAGATAATAACACCTGCTCTGCTGACATCACCGGATTGCTGTGAGGTTCACAGGAGATAATATATGCCAACATGCTTTAACAAGCTATAAAGTGCGATGTAAGTATAAAGTGTTATTACAGAACTGCAAAATCTCAAGTAGGAAGGGACCCTGGAGGTCACCGAGTCTGACCTGGGCTCAAGCAGTAAAACTTTCCACAATATCTCCCTCAAGTGATCCTCCAGACTCTGGGCTAAGATCTCCAGTGATGGCAGACCCACTACCTACCTATTTGACTTTAGTCAAGTCACTTAACTTTTCTTGTTCTCAGTTTCATTATCTCTAAAATGGGAGGGGTTGGAAGATAAGATTTCTAAGGTCCTTTTAGCTCTTCTTGAAAAAAAAAAATACCCTTACCTTCTGATTGGAAATTAATGCTAAGCATCAATTTCAAGGTAGAAAAAATGGTAGGGGCTAGGCGATGGGGGTTAAGGGACTTGCCCAGAGTCACATAGCTAGGAAGTGTTTGAAGCCAGATTTGAATTTAGGACCTCTCATCCCTAGGCTTAGGTCCCTAACCACTGTACTACCTAGCTTCCCCTAGGTCCTTTTAGTTTTACTGCTATGATCCCATAACCAAAGGAGATCAGCATTTTTTGTGCATACAGATGTGTCTTTGTACCTTCTGCCGAATGCTTCTGGTTCGATCCAATGGGTGAAATAAAACAAGGCTAATCCCTTTTCCTCATGATAACTATCATATCTCACTCCCACATCCAATTCCTTTTTTTTTTCCTCCAGGCTAAAATCCCACCAATTTCTTTAACCAATCCTCTTATGGCATAGCCTCAACGCTCTTTATTGTCTTGGTTACTGTTTTCTCGGCAAGCTCTAGCTTATAAATGTTATTCTTATAATATTACAGCCTCCTCACCCACTCCTGCTCAGGAGAAACAGCTAGCCTAGTGGACACAGTTCTGGCCTTGAAATCAGGAAGATCCAAGTTCAAATCTGGTGTCATATTTACTAGATGCATGACAGTGGGTATCACTTAAAAAAATCTGTCTGCCTCAGTTACTGCAACTGTAAAGTAGGGATTGTTGAGGGGATCAAATGAGATATTATTTATAAAACACTTAGCAGAGTGTGTAGCATGTTACATATGTGCTTTTTCCTTCCCTTCTAAACTGAACATAACACTCCAGAGGTAGTCTAACCAGGGCAGAGCACGTGAAACTATTATCTCCCTTATTCTGGTTACTATACTTCAATTAGTCCATGGGAACTTGAGCTTCAGAAGAAGGTGCTGTCAGGGGCAGTTTTGAATCTCACAAGTTAAGGGAAAGAACAAAGGTGCTTCCGATGCTATAAAGTGAAAAGAGAGAATCAGTAATCACTTAAGTTTGAATAAGAAAGTATCAAATTGTACTTGTGGGCTTTATTAAAGATTGTGCTTTATAGGTATCTTTTTAAATACTTGTAATAGTTTTTGATTATAATGTGGCATTATCACTAAATTTGGTTTCAATAAAATCATATTCTTTATTTTTGAAGAAAAAAAGTTCACATTGCCTTCTTTTTGTGCCATATCATAGCATTGTCTCAAATTGAGCTTGTAGTCCACTAAACCCCTCAGATCTTTTTTCACATGAA
This sequence comes from Monodelphis domestica, assembly GCF_027887165.1. Taxonomy (NCBI): domain Eukaryota; kingdom Metazoa; phylum Chordata; class Mammalia; order Didelphimorphia; family Didelphidae; genus Monodelphis; species Monodelphis domestica. The sequence continues at coordinate 229,676,970 of NC_077230.1, forward strand.
CTGCTGCCTAGAGAGTGCTACTGTTTTCTTGCTCATCTTCCTACCACTAGGGAAGATAAAACTGAAATTCACCCAGAAAGATAAGAGGGTAGCTAACACAGCAGATAACAGGGTTAGGATCCTAAAAGCTCTTAATTAGCTACGGCATTGGACCAAGTCTTATGAGATAAAGTTTAATAAGACATAAAAGTCTAACATTTGGGTTAAAAAATCAACATCACAAGTAAAGGGTAAGGAGATATGCCTTGAGAGCTGTCTATTTGAAAAAGATCAGGAACGCTGTGTGCTGTTCTGGGCTTGATATTTTAAGGTTATTTATTTCTAAGCTGAGGAGCCTCAAAAGGAAGGAAATGAGAGTGGGGAAGGGCTCAGTTTGTGCCATACGAGGATCTGGGGAAAGAATTAGGGAAGAGGGGCATCTAGGTAGCACAGTATAGAGAGTCAGGCCAGAAGCTGGAAGGTCCTGGGTTCAAATGTGACTTCAGATACTTCCTCCCTGAGTGTCCCTCTTAACCCTGGTTGCCTAGCCCTTACCACTCTTCTGTCTTAGAACTGATCCTAAGACAGAAGGAAAGGGTTTGAAACAACAACAACAACAACAAAAAGTAGGAACGCTTAGGTTGGAGATGAGGAGATTCAGGGAAGGCATGAGATTTTCAAAGAAAGGCTGGATGATCACTTGTTGGGAATGATAAGAACAAAAAATAATGGTAATAACGAGCATTTATGTGACCCTCTAAGGTTAACGAAGTACTTAACAACTATTGACTCATTTTATCCACAAGACAACCACCCTGAGAGGCAAGTGCTTCGATTATCTCCATTTTACAGTTGAAAAAACCCAGACTGAGAGAGATTAAATGATTTGGTCAAGGTTACATAGCCATTAAGTTTCTGAGGCTGGATTTGCACTGGAGTCTTCCTGACTCCAGGCTGTTCTCTATCCACTGTACAAACAAGTTACCTCTAGTTGTTGGATGAGTTGTGATGTAGGGGGGGATCTGGATCGGATATGTTTGGACTCGATAACTTCCAAGAGTCTTTCCAATTCTGAAGCCCTGGGGAGAGGAGAGATCACAGACCACCAGGAGGATTTCACATAAAGGAAAGGAGCTCTGGCTTTGGAGTCATAGGACCTGAGTTTGAATCTCAGCTCTTACCTACCATCTAGGTGACTGGGCAAGTCTTTTTTCATTTGACCTCAGTTTCCTTATCTAAAAGACAAATGTATCTGGCAAAGGGATATTGAAGATCCTTCCTGTTTTTAATCCTGTTTATTTCTGTGACATGACACTACTGATGGCTCCCCTATTTCTACAGTCTCTTCTCTTTTGGTCTCCAGGAAAAACGACTTAACACAACAACTTGAGATCATATCCTCTGACTAAAAATCCAGTGTTCTCCCCACTACCATGCCATTCTGGCTGGTATAATAGACAGAGTAAGGTACTATGAGATGATATTAGCCATGAGCAGGGCCATGAGAACACTATATGCAGTAATGGAAATATTGTATGATGATCAACTGTGAAGGACTAAACTATTATCAGCAAAGCAAATTTCCAAGATATCCAAAAGGGACTCATGATAAAAAAAGCTACCCATAGCCAAAGAAGGAACTGTTAGAGTCTGATTACAGATAAAAACATGCCTTCTTGCACTTTATTTCCTTCATGAGTTTTTTTAATTGCACGTGTGATGTGCCTTCTGTCAAGGCATGACTAATATGGAAATATGTATTGCATGAAAGCATTGGCATAACTTATATCAGACTATTTACTGCCCTGGGGGAATGGGGGTGTAGGGAGAGAATCTGAATCCTAAAATGTCAGAAAATACTTATCAAAAATTGTTTCTACATGTAATTGAAAAAAAATTTTAAGATGATATTAGCCCTGGTACTCACACTTTATCAGCATTGGCTGCTCTTCTGAATTGTCCCCAAACCTTCATTTATAGAATGTGCCCTGTTCTTGTATTCAGTGCTTTTAAGTTGTTCTCAACTCTTCATGACCCCATTTGGAGTTTTCTTGGCAAAACTACCCAAATGGTTAATTATTTGCTTCCCCAGTGCATTTTACAGATGAGGAAACTGAGGCCAACAGGGTTAAGTGACTTGTCCAGGGTCACACAGCTAGTATCTGAGACTGGATTTGAATTCAGGAAGATGAGTCTTCTTGACTAGAAGGTGGGCACTCCAAAGTGCCACCTTAATCCCCCAAGGGTGCCCACAGCTATCTACTCATTTCACACCTAGTTGCACTTTGGATCATTCCATTATTCCTCCTAAGCTGGTACTTTCTCTCCTTCTTCTTCCTCTTTTCTGATTCTATAGTGTGTTTTCTTCCCCATTAGATCATAAACAACTTGAGGGGAGAGAGTTTCTCTCTTTTTTGTACTTATATATCCTCATCGATTAGCAATGTCTAACATATAGTAGATGCTTGATAACTGTTTATTGACTGACTGATGGACTGAAGACTAGTTTTGGAGTCCAGAAGACTAGACTATTTAGGTCCTGCCTCTCTAAACTCTCATTGTCCAAGAAAACTCCTTAATATCATACAGTACAGAGGAGTTGAAAATAGTCTTCATTGAATGGAATTTCCACAGTGAAAACTGTGCTGAATAATAGTGATGAAATCAAATCACAGATCCAAACAAACAAACAAAAAGACAAAATTAGGCCACAAGATCATCAGTACTGTTGAGCACCCCTCCTTCCATAATCAAGTAGGAAAACTATTTTGGCTAGTCCAAACATGACTCCAACCAGGGACACTGTAGCTGTGTCCAAAGGATGTCAAATAACTGGAGAGAAAGAGAACTATCCCATTGACCACCTGAATGTTGCCAGAAGTCCAGAGGTTGGCTATCTTAAAAACAGATGACACATGGAGGCCCTAAATGAATTCTGGGAAAATCCCAAACCAGGAAGCAAATCTCACCTGCTACCCCCATGAGGGAAACCCACCAGCTTCACACTCTGCAGAGAACAAAGGCACTATGATCACCTGTCACTCTGCTTCCCAATTATTTTGAAAAGAAACTTCCATAAGGAAAGAGAAGTATTATAGAGAAGTGTCAGGGTTGGGGAAACACGTCCAACTCACATCTGCATCCTTGATTTCTGTTCTCCTCTTTCCCCCCCTTTTTCTTGTTCATGTTGTACATGACAAGAGTTTTCAGATAGCTCAAGCACAGGAAACTGAATGAGACAATCTTTGCATTTACATTTGTATTTGCATTTGTGCTTGTGTGTGTGTGTGTGTGTGTGTGTGTGTGAGAGAGAGAGAGAGAGAGAGAGAGAGAGAGAGAGAGAGAGAGAGAGAGAGAGAGAGAGAGAGAGAGAGAGAGGAGAGAGAGAGTGTGTGCAATAGCTCATTCTAGTTTGCATGTTTTATTCTCCGGCAGATTCAAGCTGTCTGCAAACCCCTCCCTTGTCAACAATCCTTATGGCAGCCAAACAATGGCATGCAGCCTGTTTTGCTGCCCCCCACTGAGCTGAGCCCCCCTCACTAATCTAGTTCCTTCCAATGTTCACGGTGCATCCTTACATTTCCATCGATCCTCAGGCTGACAGGGCTATCAGGAAGGTTTTCTCAGCTTGAAACACAGGCTGGAAACCTCCATCCCCACCCTCATCACAGAGGACCCCATATCTCCTGTCTCCTACTGCACTGTAGGAATTGTGACTGCCTCCAGTGGAAATTTCCATGCTGATGTTTGCAGCTGGTTAGGTACCTTTGTCTTCTGAGACACAGGGATGGATTACATGACTTCATGGCTCTCTCAATGATAGACATTCCTCAAGGACTTGCTCTGCTTCTATCTCCTTTCTCCATATAATAACCAAACTCTTTCAGAGGTAGATGGAGCAATGTTTGGAAAAGTAGAAATAGACACATAATCATCACAATCGTATCATATACATAACACTTTAAGACTTGCAAAGTGCTTTACAAATGTTATCCCTATAAGCACTCTTGGAGGTAGATGCTATTATCACAATTTTACAGTTGTGGAAATCAAGGCAGATCAAAGTTAAATGATGGGACAGCTAAGTGGCTTAATGGATAGAGTGCCAGGACTGTAATCAAGAAAGTTCAGCTTCCTGACTCCACATATCTAGCCTCAGATACTTACTAGATGTGTGATCCTGGGCAAGTCACTTAACCTCTGTTTACCTCAGTTTCAACAACTGCAAAGTGGGGTAATAATAGTATTTACCTTCTATGGTTATTATGAGGATCAGATGAGATAATATTTGTTAAAAGTGATCGACAAAATGCCTGGCACATAGTAGCTACTATGTAAATGCTTCTTTCCATTCACTCATATAAAGGAGAAATCTCAGCTGATCCTCAGTTTCTTCACCTGTAAAATGAGATGAATTAAATCTCTAAGCTCCCATCTAACTCTAACTTTCTTTTTTTAAAAACAATATTTTATTTGGTCATTTCAAATCATTATTCATTGGAGACAAAGATCATTTTCTTTTCCTCCCCCCCCCCCCTCCCCATAGCTGACGCACAATTCCACTGGGTTTCACATGTGTTCTTGATTCGAACCCATTTCATGTTGTTGGTATTTGCATTAGAGTGTTCATTTAGAGTCTCTCCTCATACATGTCCCCTTAACCTCTGTAGTCAAGCAGTTGCTTTTCCTCGGTGTTTTTACTCCCACAGTTTTTCCTCTGCTTGTGGATAGTGTTTTTTCTCCTAGATCCCTGCAGATTGTTCAAGGACATTGCATTGACACTAATGGAGAATTCCATTACTTTCGATTGTACCACAGTGTATCAGTCTCTGTGTACAATGTTTTCCTGGTTCTGCTCCTCTTGCTCTGCATCACTTCCTGGAGGTTGTTCCAGTCTCCATGGAATTCCTCCACTTTATTATTCCATTGAGCACAATAGTATTCCATCACCAACAGATACCACAATTTGTTCAGCCTTTCCCCAAATGAAGGGCATCCCCTCATTTTCCAATTTTTGGCCACCACAAAGAGTGCAGCGATGAATATTCTTGTACAAGTCTTTTTCCTTATTATCTCTTTGGGGTACAGACCCAGCAGTGCTATGGCTGGATCAAAGGGCAGACAGTCTTTTAGCACCCTTTGGGCATAGTTCCAAATTGCCCTCCAGAATGGTTGGATCAATTCACAACCCCACCAGCAATGAATTAATGTCCCTACTTTGCCACATCCCCTCCAGCATTCATTACTTTCCTTTGCTGGCATGTTAGCCAATCTGCTAGATGTGAGGTGATACCTCCGAGTTGTTTTGATTTGCATCTCTCTGATTATAAGAGATTTAGAACACTTTTTCATGTGCTTATTAATAGTTTTGATTTGAGAATGGCTTGATTCTTTGTACAATTGATTTAGCTCTTTGTAAATTTGAGTAATTAAACCTTTGTCAGAGGTTTCTATGAAGATTGTTTCCCAATTTGTTGCTTCCCTTCTGATTTTAGTTACATTGGTTTTGTTTGTACAAAAGCTTTTTAATTTGATGTAGTCAAAATTATTTATTTTACATTTTGTGACTCTTTCTAAGTCTTGCTTGGTTTTAAAGTCTTTCCCTTCCCAGAAGTCTGACATGTATACTATTCTATATTTGCCTAATTTACTTATAGTTTCCTTCTTTATGTTCAAGTCATTCACCCATTTTGAATTTATCTTGGTGTAGGGTGTGAGGTGTTAATCCAAAGCTAATCTCTCCCATACTGTCTCCCAATTTTCCCAGCAGTTTTTATCGAATAGTGGATTTTTGTCCCAAAAGCTGGGATTTGGGGGTTTATCATATACTGTCTTGCTGAGGTCACTTGCCCCAAGTCTATTCCACTGATCCTCCTTTCTGTCTCTTAGCCAGTACCAAATTGTTTTGATGACTGCTGCTTTGTAATATAGTTTGAGATCTGGGACTGCAAGGCCCCCTTCCTTTGTATTTTTTTTTTCATTATTTCCCTGGATATCCTTGATCCTTTGTTCTTCCAAATGAACTTTGTTATGGTTTTTTCTAAATCAGTAAAGAAGTTTTTTGGAAGTTCAATGGGTATGGCACTAAATAGATAAATAAGTTTGGGTAGGATGGTCATTTTTATTATATTGGCTCATCCTACCCATGAGCAGTTAATGTTTTTCCAATTGCTCAAGTCTAGTTTTAGTTGTGTGGAGAGTGTTTTGTAGTTTGTTCATATAGTTCCTGTGTTTGTCTCGGGAGATAGATTCCTAGGTATTTTATTTTGTCTAAGGTGATTTTGAATGGTATTTCTCTTTCTAGTTCTTGCTGCTGAGCTGTGTTGGAGATATATAGAAAAGCTGATGACTTATGTGGGTTTATTTTGTATCCTGCAACTTTGCTAAAGTTGTTGATTATTTCAATTAGCTTTTTGGTTGAATCTCTAGGATCCTTTAAGTAGACCATCATGTCATCCACAAAGAGAGATAGCTTAGTCTCCTCGTTGCCAATTTTGATGCCTTCAATTTCTTTTTCTTCTCTAATTGCTACTGCTAGTGTTTCTAGTACAATGTCAAATAGTAGAGGTGATAATGGGCATCCTTGTTTCACTCCTGATCTTATTGGGAATGCATCTAGTTTATCCCCATTGCAGATGATATTAGCTGATGGTTTTAGATATATACTGTTTATTATTTTTAGGAACGACCCTTCTATTCCTATGCTTTCTAGTGTTTTTAATTAACTCTAACTTTCTACAGATCTGTGATTCTATGTACAAGGACTTGTATCCATGGGCACAGCTAAGTGTAATACTGAAAAATATGAGATGAGAAAACATAGTCCATCTGGATAGAGAATTCCACCTGAGGAATAGCAGAGTTCTCACCAAGGCTTCTTTTCTGAATACAAGTAAAAAGTCTTCTTTTTCCAGGTGGGAAGCAATGTAATGGGAGTAGACTTGTAGCTACTCTGAAAGGAACCATGGCTAACTATAAGCCACAAGGAAAACAAGGCCAGTATTGGTTAGGATCAGGCACAGAATTATAAATACAATAGAAAAATATCTCAATATAACAAAATGTGTCAGTCAGAGGTCTCAGCTCCTTGGATCTTCTTCTGTCTCATCTTAGAGCATGGAGATCTGGATGTGGCTCTCAATTGAGATCTGTTGATGAATTCCTCCTCCCCCCAACTGTAAGGATAACTGATACCAATACAACTGCTTAGATTGATGATGCTTGTGTGACCCAATTCAGTTATCAACAGGGTCACAGAAATCCCAATGGTCAGCTTCCTTTCTTCCAATATATTTCATCTTTGTCATCTTCTTGAAGGAGCTCTAGAAAGAGGAAAAAAAGAATCAAGGAGAAGAGGAAGAGATAATTATGGTCAATAAGCCTCAGTTTCTTTATCTGTAAAATGAAAGGATTAGACTCAGTTTTCTCCAATGTCCTTTTCAACTCTTAATCTATGATCAAAAACAAGAGTCAAATTGATCACCAACAGAGAAGATCTCAACCTTTCATCTTCCTTTTAATGTTTTTTTTTCTAAACCCCTTAATTGCTAGAATCCTAACTGGACAGTAGGGGTTTAGAATCTATCTCATTTCAAACTATACCATGTTGGGAGTTTCAAGAGTGAAATTAGAAAGTTCTGAACTTGGGAGTACAGCTGTGAGTAGGAATTGGAACATATAGCACCTGCCAAATGGTAGATGGAATTGAAATTCCTCATCTAGCCAGAGGCATCTAGACCCCTTGTCTCGAGTTTCTTCAACTATAAAATGGAGATAATGATACCTATAGCACCTACCTCAGAGTTATCATCAAGATCAAATGAGAAAATACTTGCATAGTTCTTTGTAAATCTTAAAGTGCTACATAAGTGGCATCTATAATGAAAATTACAGTGATTATTATTTTATTGGACTTATGGTTTCATTGATGTGGAGAACTTTTGATAAGGATAATCAGTATCAGTAGGATGAGACTAGAGATTCTTAACTTTTATTGAGTCATGGCAGTCTGGGGGATCTTAGGATCACCTCTTCAGAATAATGCTTTGTTACCTACATTCATAATGGAAATAAATGCAAAGTAAATTTCATCTAGAGGTTAGTGAAAATAAAGACCTGTTGAAATTTATCTACAAACACCAGAGGGATTGAAAGCCTCTACCCTAGACCATCAGCACCTGCCCTGTAGCTTAAAATTTTAGAGTAGCTTGGGACACTGAGGAATGAAGCAATTTGCCCAGGGTCAAGTCAGTAGGTAAGAGGCAGAAGCAAGACTTGAACTCAGGTCTTCCTAATTCAGAGGCCATCTATATATTCATTATACTATACTGGTGGTCATAAGGGTAGTGATGGCGATAGAGGGTAGGTAAGTAGGATTAATGTTAACCTAGTCCAGACAAGTTCTATTACTAGTTCTTGGGAGAGGAGAGGTACAGCTAGGTATTGAGGTTGTCAAGGAGGGGAGTTAGGAAGGACCTGGGTTCAAATCTACTCTCAAATACTTAATAGCTTTGTGACCCTGGTCAAATAGTACTGTAAGATTAAAATGACTATCCAATAATGCCAAGTATTATATCTTATAAGATTTATTGATAATCACTTAAAGTAGAGGAAACAAAACTAAAAGTATAGCCTGAGTAAAGAAGTTTTTCCCCACCACAGTAGTAGGAGAAGAGTGCAAGAGAGGGTGGGGTTACAGAAACTTTTATCTCTAAAACTGTAAGGACATAATGTGAGGATGAAAGTGGGATTCTGGGAAACTGAGTCCTTGGGTACAAAATTCTAATAACACAGTATCCAGTCATGTGAAAACTTCCCCAAGTGGAATGACCATGAAGAAGCAAGCTCTTTGGAGTGCTTAGAGCTTGGTTAAACATCAAAGAAGTCAAGCTAATCCATTACATCCAAAGTCATCATCAGCTGTCTTAATTTTTGTTGTGCCACTGACTTTGATGATTCTGGAAGAGAGGACAGCCTATGAGCTTGTACAACTCTGCCTTACTTGAATCCAATTCATGCACAAGTCAATACATCACGTAATGATTTCATTGGTCTTCTCTGAGTATGAAGAATAATGCCCAGAGAGGTAGAAATAACCAACAGACTGAATATTTGAGCCATGGACATCTGTCCATAGTAGATACTGGGAAAACATAGATGATAATGTATCAAGCAGACAGCAATCAAGACTTCAAGAGTTTAAGCAAGCAAAGATACAAGGACATAGTGAGTGAGTCTTGATTGAGTTCTTCAGAGCTATAGGGAGAATTATGTTTTGGATACTCAGAAATTTGTTTTGTTTTATTTTGTTTAGTCATTTCAATTGTGTCTGACTCTTCATAACTCCATTTGAGGTTTTCTTGGTAAAGATCCTGGAGTGGTTTGCCATTTCCTTCCCTAGCTCATTTTCAAGATAAGAAAACTAAGGTAAACAAAGTTAAATGACTAGCCCAGGGTCACACAGCTAGTAAGTGTCTGAAGCCAGATTTAAATTCAGGAAGGGGAATCTTCCTTATTTAAGGCCCAATGCTCTATCTACTGTGCCACCCAGCTGCTTCCAGGAAATGGTACAGTCGAGCAACTACCTATGCTGTTCTGTTTTGCCAAGGAGTCTCAGCTGGCAGTGAGACAACTTAAATCTAAATCACTGCTAGGGTCCCTGAGGCCTCTGGCACAACTAGTTCCCTGAGGGATATATCACTGAGCACTCTTTATGTCACTAGAAAGTTACTCTTATTGAATAAGGGCATCCTGTTCCCCAAGTCAACTATTTCTGAAGCCCTAGAGAGAAGGGCAATCCCTGTTTATTACTATTCCATTTTCCCTTGAGGAACACAGGGTTCATGCCCTTTAGGAGTCTAGGGAACAGACCAAATTTTGTAGAAAACACTGAAAAGAGGATGGAGAATCCTCAAAAACACTATAATTCTCTCTATGTGCCATGAAGAAACCAGTTCCTATCTTACACTCCAAACTGCTCAGGACCCTATTGTGTAGCTTCATCATGACAGGGAGTCCAATCACCAGTAGCCCTTTGCTACTGAATTCCTCATCATGTATTTTGCAAATAGCCAGTATTCCAGATTTGACGATTTTCTACCCATGTACCCACTGCTAGCAAGTTCTGGATCTCACGCACACTTGTTCCTAAGTTTCCTCCCTCTATGAGGCTGCTCACACTAGTTATCATTCATGCACATCATGGGCAGAACACCCTAACTACATGGAGTCCTATACTTGGCACTGTGGAGAAGTATAAATGTAACTCATGGTCTAGGGCCCTCCAAGCCCTGGGTTCACATGAAAAGGGTTTGTACTTTTGGACTGCCCTAAAAGATCACTCTTACTCCTGACTTGATGGTTCCTTCCAGCTTTCTCTAAGAAAATCTCCAGATACAGCCCAAACTGTAGCATCTCCATATTTGGGGGCAACACGATTAAAGGTATTCTTTCTTGCACAGAGGAAGTGGAAGGGAAAAGCAGAGCCCTCATGGAGAGGCAGGAAACACACACACACACACACACACACACACACACACACACACACAGTAATGGAAATGGAGTGAAGTGGAGAAGTAATGAAGGACTTCCTGGAGGAGATGGTTTTGGACAAGGCTCAGCCTTGAGTTCAAATCAAATCTGGCCTCCCACACTCATTAGCTGTGTGATCCTGAGCAAATCACTTAACCTCTGTTTTCCTTGGCAGTATAATAGTTCTTCTTGTCCTTCATATTTAGAGAGGATCAAAATAATATCATTGATGATGTCTTTTGGCTCTCACATAAATTAGATTTAAGTGAGCAGAAGTGCACAAGTCATCAACCTCACTTTCTGTTCCAGAGTCATTAAAGTCCAGAGGCAAGAAAAAAGTCAAGATGACTGGTGATGGCTCAGGATGCAGTGGATGACTTTGGCTTCCTTGATGTGGAGCCAAGATCCAAGGGCTCCACAGTGCCCACTTCTGCTACCTTCAGGGCTATTAGAACAAATTGTTCTTATCCGCTAATTCTGTCAGGAGTAGTCTTCACATGTTTGAGGTAGACGCCACCCTGAACTCACTGGTGGGTTTGTGGCCCATGGGTTACTCTCAATTTAGTTTAGCCTGTCTGCTGAGAAGGTTTTACTGGGGTGTGGCCACTGGGCAGGCTATAGCTTCTTGGAACCACAAGTGAGAGCTGAATGGCAGGTAGACACCAGAGGAGGATGAGCAGGCCTGAAAAGGGCTCAGCAAGTCCTCACACCAGAAGTACTAGTCTACCCTGAACACCTCTATTTGCCTTAATCCACTGAAGAAGGAAGGGGCAGACCACTCCAATATCTTTGCCAAGAAAACTTCATATGAGATCATAAAAAGTCAGACATGAATGAATGACTGAATAATAGAAAGAGGAGTAGGATGTGATATTAGAGGCCAGGAAAGCATTCCTGGTGTGATGAATTCAAAGGCATGAGAGATCTAAGTCAGAATGATATGTTCAGCAAAAAATGAATGGGTTTGCTAGGGCAGAACAAAAATTATTAGAATCATAGACTATTAATCTGGAAGGTACCCTGGGGCTTTCAATTGTCCAGCTTCTTAATTTGACAGATGAGGAAACCAAGGTCCAGGAGCCATATTGGATCTAGACCTTTTATCTCCTACACCTTTACACAATTGCACAGTGCAACAAATGAGTCTGATGGGGACAAGTGTGCACTAGACCAAGAATGGGCTAGTTCAGTGGTGCCAAACAAATAGAAATGGAGGCCATTAATCCACTCATAAAGATCCCCATGGGGTAGATATTGACTTCATATTTAAATGTAATGTTATCTATGTTTTTATTGTATTTTCATTTATTTTTCTAAATATTTCCCAATTATTTTTTAATCTAATTCCAATTGCACTCAGGAGTGCCATGGGCCACATTCTGCTGGCCAGCTGAGTGTTTGACATCTCTGGCTTATTTGAGAGAGGGCTTGGATTTCAACAGTTTAGGTTCATGAGCAAGAGAGCATGTGTGATCATAACATTGTCCACTTAGCTCAATTCTGTCCATTTTCCATGTCTGTCAGTACTAAGGATATAAAGAGGCAAAGAATTTCTACCCTTAAGGAGGGAAGCTAGGTGGGTTAATGAATATCTGACTTAAGACACTTACAAGCTGTGTGACCCTGGGCAAGCTGCTTCACCTTGTTTGCCTCAGTTTCCTCATCTATAAGATGAGTTGGAAAAAGAAATTGCAGATCACTCCAATACCTTTGCTGAGAAAACCCCAAATGGGGTTATGAAGAGTCACATATAAGAGATAAATGACTGAATAACAACAATACCCTTAAGGAGCTCACAATTGAATAGAGAGACAACATGCAAACTACCATATTGATCTGGTACTGTGCCAGCTCCCAGGGGAAATTACATAGAATCCTAGAATCTTTTCTTTGAAAGAGTCACAAGACCATCGATAGAGCACTGGAAGGGATCTTAGAGACCATCTGGTCCAAACCTCTTCATTATTTGGATGAGAAAACTGAGCCCCAGAGAGACCATGCTAACATGCCCAAGGTTTCATAGATAGCAAATTTGGGAAGTGGGACTTGAACCCAGGTTCAAGAGCCAGGCCTCTGTCCACTGTGCCACCCTCCTTCATTTGCAGGGTCACTGGCACCATACTAGGCAATTTCTTTTTGCAAAACAACCAGTCATTGGGAGGTGGCCATCTCCTCTGTATCTGTCTCTGGGAATTGTCACACCTCATGCAGTCTTAACAAGAGGTGCCCTGGAGGAGTCCTACGGCAGGAGACACCACCTGATGTTATAGCCTCTAATGGGATGTGTCTTCCCCTGACAGAAGTGGCCCAGCAGGAAGGTGTTCCAGATGTGATAGTGACTTGGCCCTCTCTTGTAAGACCAGCTCCCTGCTTAGTTGTCTCTCTGCTTGAGTGGATTCCAATTTCTTCCTGCTGGCTTCTTCTCCTGATTGCCAATTGAATGATGTTTTCCATTTCATTCCCCTCAGGTTTACCTCTAGGATCCAGAATGAGAAAAGATCTTGGAGGACACCTAATCAATCCCCCATTTTATAGATGAAGGAAACTGAGGCCCAGAGAGACCTAAGATCATATAAGTTGTACGCAAGCAGCAGAGGCAGGATTTGAACCCAGGACCTCCCACTCTAAATCAAGTGCTTTTCCTACTATAGACCTCTGTGTCTTCTCCCCATGGGATCATTTGAGGCTTTGATTTCTTTTTGTTGCAAATGATCATTTCCTCCCTCTCCCACCCCCTGTGACATTGCTTAATTCAGCTGCTTCCTGCACCTGGCTTTGCCTTGAACTAGGAGGGAGGGATTGGATCCAGCCAGCAGCCTCGGCTTACCTCCATGTGGGACTGGCGCCTCTCTTACTGCACTCACTATCTGCCGATATCAAGAAGAAATGAGCTTTAATTATTGACGCTGCTGTGCCTGGAGCAGGGGGTGGGGAGAAACTTGTGAATTTTCCACTAAGTCCCAGATGAGCTACTCAGTATCCTGGCAACATGAGGAAGACAGCAATGCTCCTGGTCTCCTGGGGCTAGCAGAGGTCACTTTTATCCCTTTGCCTCCTGACCAGACTGTCAATCAACTATCCCTGGCTGATGGAGAATTGTGGACCATTTCAAGGTCTCCCGAGAAGGAGAAAGGTCCCTAACTAGCTGAGGGATTGTGTGGAAGTCACTTTCCTTTGAGAGCTCAATTTGCCCACTTTAAATGAAGGCGTTGGATTATACAATCTCTAAAATGGTTTTGTTACTCTAACATTCTGTCCAATTCCTATGGTTCTGCTACCTCTCTTTCTTCCCTGCTTTAGCTTCTCCCTGTGGGTGACAGAGGTTCTGTGACATGTGACCTAAATATCTCCCATTTCAGTTTAAGCCCAAGAGAGGGCCAACGTGGAGAGAGAGTGGGCCAAGGAGACTTGGAATCCCTTCCCAAGACATATTACTAGCTATATGACTCGGGGCAGATTGATTAACTTCTTTGTGACGCAGCTTCATAATCTATAAAATGGAGATTAATAATAATAATTGCCCAGCTGATGGGGATGGTGTAAGGAAAGCAATGCATAAAATAATAGCTCTCATTTCTATAGCAGAAGGATTAAATCAATAGTCAGGAAGCTTGGGATTACTTCCCAAATCTGATAGTTAGTAGTCATATGACTCTGGGCAAAGTAATAAACCTCTTTGTACCTCAGCTTTTTGATCTATCAAATGGAAATTAATAATTGCCTATCTGCTAGGGATGCTGTAAGGAAAGAACTCTATAAAATAATAACTATCATTTATATAGCATTTTAAGGTTTGCAAGGCACTTTACAAATATTATCTCATTTGATCCTTACAATAATCCTGGAAGACATGTGCTATTATTATCAACACCCCCTGTTTTATAGATGAGGGAACTGAGGCAGATGGTGGGGAAGTGACTTGCCCAGGATCACATAGCTCGTAAGTGTCTGAGGAAGGACTTGAATTCAGGTCTTCCCAACGCCATCTGAACTCTCTATTCTCTGCATGACCCAGATGCCTAAAACTCTCTATATGCAAGTTTTTAATGTTATTTACTTTGGGGATGTACGTATAGCTTAAGTATTTATTCATCATTCTATTAACCACCAGATCAGATCCAATTGACTTGGCTGATTAGGTGAAACAAATTCTGCCAGCACAACAAGGTGGAATTCTGGCGAACCTGACCACAAGGAGGTAGTCAAGAGCCAGAGACAAGTTCAGAGCCAATCACAGAACCCAGGGCCCAGCTGTCAGAGCAGAGGATGCCAGGACCAGAAAAGTACTTTAGGGATGCAGTTTCTCTAAATCAGGTCAGCGCACCATAAGAGGCAGAATCAGAAGGCATGAGATCCAAATGGATTCCCACCCCCATCCCTGTCCCCAGCCAAGAGTGACCAGATATTAGAACTGGAATCTAACTCTCTCTTTTTAGAGATAAGTGCATTTTAAAGGCAGAAAATATCCGTGGCAAGGTTTAAACTCTTCCCATCTCCATGCCTAGAGCTCTATCCATCACACACAGATGGTCTTTCCTTACTCAAATTTGCCTGAAACACTCTATCTAAATCTCTCTTTAATTCTACCTCAATTTTACCTTGTATCATTCTTATTACTCTATATACTGTATCCTCTGTACAAAATACAAGCTCTGTGAGGGCAGAGACAATATTATTTTTCATCTTTCTATCCCCAGGACCTAGTATACTTCCTGGAACAGAGTAGTCACTTAATCAATGTTTTTTGAACCAGTTTTTAGAACAATGTTTTTAGAACCAGTAGCCATGTATTCATTCTAAATATTTGTGGAGTGTTGACTATGAAACCAGAATCTATGGTCACTTGTTGTATAAATTATCATAACTATTTCTTTATTCATCTGTTGGGATGATGACTGGCCCCTCAGAAAAAGGTAGACAGCACAGTAGATAGAGCACTGGGTCTGGAGTTCAAATGTGACCTCAGACACTCGTTACTAATAACTAATAACTTCTGGTTGCCTCAGTTTCCTCAACTATAAAATGGGGATAATAATAGCACCTGCCTTCCAAGGTTGAAGGGAGGATCAAATGAGATAATATTAATAAAATGCATAGTGCCTGACCCATAGTAGAATTTTTTATCCCTTACCTTTCATCTTAGAATAAATATCATGTACTGGCTCCAAGGCAAAAGACTAGTAAGGACTAGGCAATGGGGCTTAAGTGACTTGCCCAGGGTCACACAGCTAGGAAGTGTCTGAGGCCAGATGTAAACCTAGGACCTCAAGTCTCTAGGCCTGGCTCTCAACCCACTGAGTCACCAAGCCACCCCCACCACAGTAGAAGTTTTAGACAGTTTTCCCCTTGTGTGGATAGAATTTGTTCCCCAGGACTCTCTTAACCAGCATCCCATTTATGTGCTCACATGGAGTGTGAACACTGCGTACATATGTATGGAAGATAAAGTTTTGGTGTGACCCTACCTCTCTCTTTCTTTCCCTGAATGTGACTGTTGAAGTGGGCTTTCAGCCAGGCAGGAGAATTTACACATATGATCTTACTTTAGTTAGAAAATTAGGTTTTAAACTTCTATTTCTTCTTTTTAATTTCTTCTACTTCAACTGATTATTAATAAACTTTATAAAATTAATAATTAAAGTTATTGATATTAATTTAATCTTATACCTCCCCCTCTTTCACTCTGGATTTTTTTATTTTTCCACGAAATATGGAATTTTCAAAGAATTTGACCTGAGTTAGAATCAGGAAGAATAAATTCAAGGTCAAAGTCTAAGAAACACTGTTTCCAAAACAGCAAGATCTAAATCTCTTTGACAAAGGACAATGAGCCCCACTTTTCCTCCTTTTAAAGAGGCAGCAGCATAAAGGTGGATAGGACTTAAAGGACCCCTCACAAAGAGAACCACATGAAGAATGATACTTAATGTGAGTCCCCTTACTTCCTCACTGCTCCATGTGTGCCTTACCTAAAACTGATTATAAGACACTTGTCTTATGTCTAAGGATAGATTTGAACTTAGTTCTCCCTGATTCCCAGCCCAGAAGTCTCTCTACCCACTTTATCTTCTAGCACTGTAGCTTCTAGAGAGACAAAGAGGCTCTCTATGTGGCTGTGGAAATAGATAATCTCTTTTCTGGAAGAAGTCCCACTCTGAGATCTATCCATATGAGTGCTCACCACTTGCATCAAGCAACTTGCTACCAAATTTGGTGTTTCGAGTAACTCTCAATCTTTATCTCTACACCCTTTTCTATCTCTGGGTCCATTAAAGGGTGGCTGAACTGGGTTGTGCAAATTCCCTAGGTTGCTTTTTTTCTTTTAAAGTTTTATTGCTATCTTTTGTGTCTTATTTCTTCATAGATTTCCCTTGTATTCCATCCCTGCCCCACTCCCCTAACAAGCCTTCCTAAATAACAAATAGTCTTTTTTTAAAGACAAAAAAGAAGAGAAAAAACAAATACAACTGATCAATGCCCTGGAAAAAAAAATCTGGTAACTTGCAATGTGTAATACTTTTGGCCCTCCAAACAATATGAAGGGGTCAGCTGGGGATAGCCTGTCATGCTTGATCTTTATAATTTTGCTATTTTTCACTTTTGAATTATGTATGTGGTTATTCTTTTTATTTATATTGTTATAGTCACTGTGTGCATTATTTTCTTGCTTCTGTATCCTTCCCTCTACGTCCATTCATATAGAAATGTTCATCTCTCTCTATATTTGTCTCACATATAATTTCTTATTACATTACATTTATGTATCACAATTTGTTTAGCCATTTCCCAATTGATGAGTATCTTATAAAACTTTATTATCACTAAAATTTCTACTATAAATATTTTGGTATATGTGATGACTTTCTTATCAGTGGCTTCCTTGGAGTACAAGTCCAGTAATGGAATGTCTAAGTCAATGATATGGATATTTTAGTCACTGCTTAATTCCAAATTGATTTCCAAAATGTTATACTTGCAGCTCTACCAACAATACATTAGTGTGCCTCTCATCCCATAACCCCTCCAGTATTGACTATTGTCATTGTTTGTCTTCTTAACCAGTTTATAGAATATGAAATGAAACCTCAAAGTTGTTTTGATTTGCATTTCTCTTATTATTTGTTACTTGGACCATTCTTTCATGTGGTTGTAAATATTTTGCAATTCTTCTTTTGAGAACTGTTTGTTCATATACTTTGACCATTTCTCTATTGGGAGATGGATAGATGTAGGTAGCCTGGACCGAAATAGAGAAGTTACGAAGAGAGGTAAGTTTAGGGAGAAAGACAATGAGTCTCGTTTGGAGCATGTGCTGAGTTTGGAAAATCCAGAGGAAAATGACTAGCAGGAAGTTGATGATTAGAGGTCACTAGGTAGCACAGTGGATAGACTTCAGAACTTGGAGTGAGGAGGACATGAGTTTGAATCCTGCCCCAGACAGTTTGTTAATAGCTGAGTAATCCTGAAAAAGTCCTTTCTTAGCTTGAGTTCCTTCATCTGTAAAATGGGGATAATAGTGTTTTAAGGATTATATCAGATAACAAATGTAAAGAAACTGCCTTGTAAACCTTAAAGCACCATAAAAATTCTAGCTTATGACTATTAATCAGGATTCATCTTCTTAAGGGAAGAAATTAAGTTTCTGAGAACCAATAAAATTGCCATAGAAAGAGAAGAGGGCCCAGGACCTTCAGTGAGTCAAAAAAACATTAAGTACTTACCATGTGCCAGGAACTGTGCTAAATACTGAGGAGACAAAGAAAGACAAAAGACAGCCCCTGTTCTTAATGAGCTCAACCTCTAATGAGAGAGACAACCTAAAAACAACTATGTACAAGCAAGCAACATGCAGGATAAATTGAAAAAAATTAAGTGACAAAGCACTAGAATCACGAGGGATCAGGAATGGCTCCCTATATATAGATGGTAAGATTTGAGCTGGGGCTTGAAAGAAGCCAAGGAAACCAGAAGGTAGAGATGATGAGGGAAATCATTTCAGGCCTGGGTCACAACCAGTGACCATGTCTGGAGTCAGGGCATGGCACACCTTCTTTGAGGAACAGCAAGGAGGGTAGTGTAACTGGATCAGAGTATTTGGGGGCAGGTATACAAGGCATAAAAAGATTGGAAAGGCAGAAGGAGCAAACTAGGAAGGGCTTTGGATGCCAGAGGATTTGATATTCGATTCTGGTATTGATAGGGAGCCCCAGCAGTTGATTGAGATGGAGAGGGGCATGGTCATGGGAGTGGCATGAGCTTTAGGATCTGACATGTTCTCATTGTGACAGATTAGTGGGGAAGGATGGATTGGAATGGGAAAAAGACTTGTAGCAGAACGATCAACCAGCAAGTTATTTCAATAGTCCGGGCCTGAAGTGATGAGGGTCTATACCAGGGCAATAGCAGTGTCAGATGAGAGAAGGAAGCATATGTGAGAGATGTCACAAAGGCAAAATTGACAAATCTTGGCAAAAGATTGGATATGAGGGGTTAGGGAGTGAAGAGTCAAGGATGACATGGAGGTTATGAGCCTGGGTGACTGGGAGAATGGTGATACCCTCAAAAGTAGCAGGGAAGATACAAACAGGGTAGAGTTTGGGGGGGGGGGCGGAGATAATGAGTTCAGCTTTGGACATATTAAGTTTAAGAGGCTTACAGGACCTCTAGTTCAAGATAATTTAGTAGGAAACTGGAGTGTGAGATTGAAAGTCAGCTGAGAGGGTAGGACTAGAGGAGTAGATTTAAGAATCATCAGCATAGAAATGACAATTGAATCCCTGGGAGCTGATGAAATCATTAATTAGTATAAAGGAAGAAAGGAAGAGTACCCAAAGCAGAGCCCAATGGGACACCCATGGTTAATGGGAGTAGCTCAGACGAAGATCCAGCAAAAGAGACTGAGAGGGAGCCTTCAAAGGACAAAGCCTTGGGGCCAAGGGGGTGGACCATGAATAATGATCCAGCAAAGGAAACTGATGTGCAATGTCTAGATAGGAGAAGCAAGAGAGCTATATAGTAAAAACCAAGGAAGGAGAGTATATCCAGGAGGAGAGGTCTGACTACTGGGTTGGATGTTTCGGGAAGATAAAAAAAAGGATGAGAATTAAGAAAAGGCCATCAGAGTTAGTAATTAAGAGATCTTTGGAAACCTTAGAGGAAGCAGTTTTAATTTAGCAATGAGATCAGAAGGCCCTATTGCAAGGAGTTGAGGAATGAGACAAAAGGAAATTGGGACAATGAGTGTAGGGAGGGTTTTTTTTCCTCTAGTTTAGTTGAAAAGGGGAGAAGAGATATAAGATAATGGCTTGAGGTAACAGTAATGTTAATTGAAGATTTTTAAAAGATAGGGGAGATTCGTGCATGTTTATAAGCAGTAAGGAAGGAACAAGTAGATAGAGAATGAAAATTAAGTCAAAAGAGGAAATAATTGCAGTACAGTCTGACAGAGAAATTGTTGCAGATGATATCTGAGGCTCAAGTTGGAGAGAAGGGGGTATTTAGCCTTGGCCATGAGAAAGGTCACTTCTTCCTCAGAGACTAGGACAATGGAGGAAAGAATATGAGATGATATCAAGGTTTTTTGAAATTTTTGAGGGAGAAACTCAGAGAAACTGGCTCTGCTTTCTTAAAGCAAATATAAACTGAAGTCCTCTGCTCAGAGAGCAGAGGGAGGAGCTGGTATGGGAGATTTGATGATAGAAGAGAAAGACTCCATGGAGGAAGTATAGAGAATCAATCTGTTTAGATTATCATGCGATCTTCAACATAATGTTATATTTTTCATAGACTTGTGGGGTCTTAACCTCTACTAAACCCAACCACTGATACCTTACTATGGTGTACCTGCAACTGTGGGTTCTCAAAGCCTGTGCCAGCTGAGCACAAGCTTTGCTACCAAGCTGGTTTTGAGTCTGGACTTGGCAAGTCTGTCATCAGATAATTGGCCTAGGTAAACTCGAAAAAGCTCATCACCAAAAGATTGGCCAGCAAGCGATGGATTATTTTTGGTGATAGCCACTCATGAGCAATATCTACCAAAGGCTGCGATGTGCGTCAGGGGAGGGACTACCACACCCATGAAACCAAAGATGCTTGATTTCTTGGAAGATAGAGTGTTAAAACTGAGAGAAGTTTTAGTGATGCTCCAGTTAAATTTCTTTGTTAGACAGATGAGACAATCAATTGTAAGAGCCAGAGATCAAACTGCTTAAAAAGTCATATTTACCCAAGTCTGAAGAAAATGGTACTCACCAAGAATGTCCTAGGAATTTGGGAGAGAATAGATGATCCTGTTACCTTGATTTGAGTCTTTAGAAGCACTCAGTATATCCTAATTCAGGATTTAGAGACTTGGAGAACACCAATCCACATCCCCTCCCTTTAATCAATAGCATTAGGCTTTCCGATTGAAGGGTCTTAATTTGATTGTCTCCCATAGGAGTTATTGATTTGGACATGCACCTTTTGTGCTGTTTTTTGACTGCTGGTGAGAACAGACATGGACCTGGGAAGGAAGGGGGTACAACTTCCTTCTTTTATTGCTTTTTGATCCCAAGAACAAGAAGAAAAATTTAGACTTCCTGAGTGGGAATGAAAAGGAGTGGGGAGGAGCTCATTCATCCCACCCCTTGGCTAAATCACCACCGACAGGAGCAATTCTATTTGGATTTTAGAAAGACTTAGGTCTCCTTAATCATCTCTTCCTAAATGTGACTTTCCTCAACCATTGATTGCAATGTCTCATTTGATAAAATTACCACCCAAAAGAAACAATCTAGAGAATAATAAGGAAAGAATAGACTAGGTAGAAATTGGTTAAAAAACCATGACCCAGAGTTTCAAAATGGCAGCTTAGAATAAAAAAGTCTCTGGATGCAGATTGAGGTATTTTATTCCTCTGAAAATATGGTGGTTGCATTCCATAATAAAAGAAATTTCTGCTTTTTGGCACAAAACTTCTGATTCCTAGGACGGATGAAGGAAAGGAATATTCAACAGTCCAATTTAGATGGAATATAGAATGAGTGAAATGAAGAGTAAGATAGGGTGGGGGGAGCTTGAATGCCAAAAAAAGGAGTTAAAGACTATTAGATGGCACAATGAGATAAAGTCCTAAGCATGGCATAAGAAAGACCTGAGTTCAAATCCTGTTTCAGACAATAGCTGTGTGTGTGACTCTGGACAAATTGCTTAACTAACTTCTTTCAACCTCATTTTTTCCATATGAAAAATGGGGATAATAATAATAGCTACCTCTCACAATTATTCATGAGGATCAAATGAAATAATATTTGTAAAGCATTTGGCAAACCCTAAAGCAGGATAGAAAACAAGCTGTTATTGTTGTGCAATTTGATGGGTTTTGAGTAGAGAAGGAATGTGAATCTGATCATATAAGGTATGGTAGGGGGGAAAAGCATTTACATAGCTTTTTTAAGTTTGCAAACTGCTTTACAAATGTTATCTCATTTGAGCCTCATTACAACCCTATGAGGTAGGATCTATTGTTATCTCCATTTTACAAATGAGGAAACTGAGGCAAATGGAGGCTAAGTGACTTTCTCAGGGTTATGCAGCTATTAAGAATCTAAGCTAGGATTTAAACTCTGCTCTTCCTGGACCATCTACCTGCAACCCACTCCCCAACAAACAAAAACCAAAATAAGCCATGACACAACTATGTAAAGGATAGTTTAGAAAGAGCTAGAGATTGGAGATGAAGGGGAAAAAATTGGGTTGTTGTTATTTAGCCACCTTAAATGTCTCCTAAGCTTAAGTCTGTTCACATATTTGCTTTGGGTCCATAGGTCTGCAGAATAGCCTTCAGCAAGACAGAGGGCAATGAGAGAGTTTGAATTCTGTACTTCCAAGCTGCACAGGGTTTCTTTAGAGAGACTCTAAATGGAAATTCCTGCAGATAGGAATGCAGTGGTTGACAAAAGGAAGGAACAGAGGCTTTCTCTGACTAGAAGTCTAAGTGCATGTTATGCTCTTCCCTAACCCACAAGGAGGGAATAAATCCCTCCAGGAATGGCAGGGTGGTATAAATAAAACACAAACTCAGTCCAGCATTTAAAGATCTCCCACCTACCATTCTTGTCTTATTTCATAATACTCTTCTTCCTTTGCTCTCTGATTCAATCAAACTGGACTGCTAGCCATTTGACACATTCTGTTCCCTCCCTCCCCACCTTTGCTCAGGCTGTACCTCATGTTTAGAATGTGCTCCCTTCTCACCTCTACCTCACAGAATCCGTAGCTTCAGATGAAGCACAGCTCTGGTACCATTTCCTATATGCAATTATTCCTGATGCCCTGTGCCCCCAATTCACAGCATTCTTTTCCTCTTTAAATTACTTTGTAATTTATATTACAATGTAAATTATATTTGGCTTTTACTTATCTGCCTATATATTATTACGTATCATTGCCTTCCCCCAATCAATAGAATGTAAGCTCAATGAGGGCAGACACTTAAAAAATCATATTCCCAGCTCCTGTACAGTGCCTGGCACAGAGTAGATATTTAATAAATGCTCACAGAACTAAACTGGAGAGAATATATGATAGGCACTTAATAAACACTCAGAACTAAATTGGACAGAGTATACTGTAGGCACTTAATCAATGCTTATAGAACTAAATTGGAGAGCATATGTTAGGCATTTAATAAACACAGAACAAAATTGGAAAGAGTATATGATAGGCACTTAATATACACTCAACTAAATTGGAGAGAGTAAATAATAGGCACTTAATAAACTCTCATACAATTAAATTGGAGAGTGTATATGATAGGCACTTAATAAACACTCAGAACTAAATTGGACAGAGTATACTATAGGCACTTAATCAATGCTTATAGAACTAAATTGGAGAGTCAAACAGGTACTTAATAAATGATTTTAGGACTGAATGTTCTTCAGTCAGAGGGCTCTGTAATCCCTGGCATCTCTCTGACCAAGGACTACCAGGCATACCTTCCCTATGGAGCCTAGAAATCTCTGGGTCCCTGCCAGGTTGATGTTACTTTTCAAGTAGACGGGGCCTCTATCTTCCCTGTGATTAAAAAAAAATAATAACAATGTGAAATTGAAAATGTGTGTGGGAGTCGGGAGTATCAGGACAGCACCGCTCAATCCCACTATTGTGTTCGAGCTGGGTAATTAGTGTCTGATCATTTTAAACAGATGGGTCTCTCTGGCAGCAGGGATTACAGCTTGAAATCAATCCTGAACAAATATTATATTAATTTCTCGACTCCTTCTCTCTGTGGACAAAGCCCCGTCATCTTCCTCTGAACACTGGAAAGACGAGAACATTCATATTAGATCATTTGGAGATGAGATGGAAATGTTGGAGAGAAGGAAGGGCCTGGGCTTCCAAAGGGTGGAGGAGGATGGTCAAAGTTTCATGGGGAAAGGATGAGGAGGAGGCCTGGAAGAATGAATAGGGATGCCGAGAGTGATGGCTTTCTCTCCAGACTTTGTCTTTGCACTGGAAAGTGCTCAAACCAGGAGAAAGTTGGCCAGGTAGCCTCTGTGTTTGCTGTTCTGTTACGGAATGCAGTTGGGTTCAGTATAAATAGGCCTGCAGGGTGCCCTAGTTAGATTTCTGACTTCCCAATCACACCAAGGCAATCTACAATTTAAAAACAGATCTCCAATGCCTGCCGAGGGGGGGAAACCTGTCAACCTTCAGCTGTATCTCTCCAAGTGTGCACTGCCCATACGATTCACACAAGAGACACTGTTACCCATAAGGCTCTCTCATTTCACTTTCAAAAGCCCTAAAAAGGAACATGGTGGGATCGGGGAGTTTTCCCCTGTGTCTTTCACAAGAGGCGGATGAGGTACATGAAAATCTTCAAAACGGGGAATGACCTCTCAATTATCCATGTTAACAATGGGGAGAAGCATGGCTAATCTAAAACTAATCTAAAATTCATGTTGACTTGGGTTTGTTGGATTTTTTCCCCCAACAGATTTACATTATTAATTGTGTTTGGCTTGGACTAATGTGAAAATCAGGGTGCATTCCCAGAATGCCTGGTGATGATGTGGGGGCGACCCAGGTGTCTAGGAGAAAAATCAGCTGAGAATTCTCCAAAGTGCCCTATCTACATGGAGAGTTGGTTGGATTTTCTTGTTTCATATCTTCTAGGTATTAGTAACTTGTTGTGTGGCCTTGAGCAAGTTATTTTCATAGCTATACCTCAATTTCCTCATTTGTAAAACTAGTGGAATAGCATACAATGTTTTGTCCATTTAACAAACATTTATTAAATTTTTGCTGTGTGCAGAGCTTTGAGAAAGGCACAAAATTTAGATGAGACACAATCCCTGTCTTTTTGAGGTTTACTGTCTAGAAGAAGGTGATATGACACACCCATAAAGGACCATCATCTTCATTTCATGCTGCCAACACAACAATGTACTCCTTCTTCATCTCTGCCTTTCAGAAACCTGGCCTTCCTTCGAGGCTTAACTCAGGTGCCACTCACTTTGTGAAGTTTTCCTTGTTCTCAAAGGTGCCAAGTGCCATCCTGAAAAACTTTTAATGGGGAATGCTATCCACCTCCAGAGAAAGAACTCTTGGAGTTGTCTTTCACATCAGTGTATTTTTGGTTTTATTTTGAGGTTTTGGTTATGTATGAGTGTGCTCTTACAATAATGAGCAATATAATATGGAAGTATCTTTTGCATGACGATACATTTTTTTAAAAAGATGATAAGTGTTCTCTGCCTCAATTTTCCTTGGATCGATACATTTTTTTAAAAAGATGATAAGTGTTCTCTGCCTCAATTTTCCTTGGATTGTACCTATTTGTGTGCAGATAAATATATTCATATTGTCCCTCCCTTGTCCCTTCAAAGAATATAAGATCCCTGAGGGCAGGGATAGTTTCAATTTTTTTGTCTCTAAATCCCCAGCTTTCGTCACAGTAATATTGCACTTAGTTGGTGCTTGTTCATTGATTTGAAACATCTCTTTAAAAAGTTGTTCAGGAAAATTAATAGTAATGCCCCATTCTTGATAAATTTCCTTCAAGGAGATGATTTCTAACATCCTTTCTAACTTAACAGCCTATGACTATGGTTTGACAGACATTAAACCACCATCTCTACCACTCTGGAAGATAGAATCGTTTTATTCATCTGGGTTCTCTACCTGGTGGTTTGGCAGCTTGACTGATTCACACCCAACCTCCTCCAGGCTTCTGCAATGGGCGAAGAATGGGTCTCTCCTTTCCCTAGAGCAGAAAAACTCTCTGTAGCATTTGCTCTGTTCCAGCATGCAACAGGAACATGAGGGCTAACTTGCAGGAATTCTCCTTGGCTGCAAAGGGGCATGTCTGAGGACCTGAATATTGGGAAAAGAGGGTCTGGTCCAGTTATGTACAATTCTGGTGCTAGTAGGAGATGTACAGGCTCTGATCACTCTGCTTATAAAGGCAGAGGCGTAGTGGAAGGTAAACTTAGTTAAGAGAAATCTGGATTTTAGTTTTGGTTTTGCACTCCCTATGAGCCTTTGGACAAGTCACTTCACATCCAAGACCCTAGTTTTCCTTATATGTAAAATGAAGTCTTCTTGTGAGAAAAGTACCATATTCATGTGAACTCTTATGATGAATGACCCAAAAGCCCAGCCTGTTTGGGAAGCTAGTCTTTCTTTTTGCCACTGCCAAGAATTTTCTTTGTTTTTATTTTAAAGTTTTCTTTAAAATTATATACTTAGCATATATAAATATTTCAATATAAAAATATGAACAGAGAAAGGATTGTATATGAAACTGTGAATCTCATTTATGTATAGCTTGCTTCTTTTGGTTTGTTTCAAAGGGTATATGAGATTTAGTACAATAGTACCAACATAGCTCCATTTGTCTTTCTCCCCTTCAGAACTTTCTCCAGCTCTTTGGTGTATTTTAAAATATTTCTTTGATTTCTGTGCCCTCACCCCCCACCATCATTACTGTTATTGCTCATCCACTCTGCCCCACCTCAATTTTCTCTCCTGGCCCTCCCTCTCATAAAAAGCCCTCCCTTGTAACAATTAAACACAATCAAAAGAAAAACTTGTTCTGAAAATGTATGTGTCTGAAGAATTTTAGAAATGATTGTGAGACATGGGAGATACTGGCACAGGACCGTCCAGCATGACATGCCCACATTAAAAAAGGTATTGGGCTCTATGAACAATTCTGACTGGCAGTAGCTCAAAAGAAACTCAAAATGCACAGAAATAGACATCTCCATCCCAAATGTTCATATGGGTTGTCTGTGCCTGACCTGTGGTAGAGCCTTCTGAGTCCATACGGGTCCAACCAGCCATAGCCAGACAAACTGTACATTGACCCCAACATGGTGATGTCATTTTAATCCTCTTTGAGTATGAAGGTCAACACCCAGCCAACCATATCTCATTCCACACTTTTCTGCTCAAGCATCCCTTACTTTCCCTTTCTTTATTGGGTATTTTTCTGAAATGCCTAGAAGAGTATAAACTGTCTCAGATCTCTTATTCTGCCCCCAAACTGAACTTCATGAAGAGAAGGCTGAGAACGTGCCTTTGGATCCCAATGCTAGGAGAAATTCTCACAGGACTGAGAAATGAAGCCCATGTGGTGGATTGAAAAAATCTGGTAAACGAATCTGAGGATTGGATAGATTGAATCTTGGCCCAACTGCCTACTAAATCATTTTGAACCATTCACCATAATTCTCTAGGACACAAGTTTCCTTAGTCGTAAAGTGAGAAGATTAGACTAGTGATTTCTGAGATCCCTTCTACCTCTAAATTCTATGAATATAGCTCATATAATTCTAGTTATATATATATATATACATATATATATATATATACTATATGTGTAGTTATATATTATAGTTTTAGATAGATAGTTATATAGTATACAGTGGGGCTGCAAGTTGTCCCCAGGTCATACAACAAATCACTGGGGAAGTTGGGGATCTCAAATCCTCTAACCTACTTATATTCTTTCTTACTCTCTTTGCATCCAGGAGCAAACCTTCCAAACATGCTCTGTCTGGTAAATAGAATTCTGATTATTAGTGGGAAGAAAATGGTGGTGTTTCCATTCTGACTTTCAGAATTGATATAACCTGAAGGGCAGCCCCAGAATAAGGGAGAATGGAGGAGAGGGGGTGGGATAAGGTACAAGATGCAGGGGGCTGAACGATCCCAAGAAAGAGGCCAGCCCCCTGACTGGTTAACTAATTAGCCTGTTATATTAGAGTGAGATTAGACCCCCACATGGTAGCATCAAGCTCCATTAATGACATCATTTTAATTGAGATGGTTATTCATTCACTTATCCCTCTGAGATTGCTACCAGGGGGCGCTGCAAGGTTCCTAAATTCTCCAGAATTCTTTTTGGGGCCCTTGTGGCCTAATCCAAGGCCCACGTGCAGTGGCAATGCTTATTTTGCCAACCCATGTTTCAGGGATTCTCTAAAGCCAAGAAGCAAAAAAGGACAGATGCCCCAGGGAG
Organism: Monodelphis domestica; assembly: GCF_027887165.1. Taxonomy (NCBI): domain Eukaryota; kingdom Metazoa; phylum Chordata; class Mammalia; order Didelphimorphia; family Didelphidae; genus Monodelphis; species Monodelphis domestica. The sequence continues at coordinate 229,704,994 of NC_077230.1, forward strand.
AGTGCTTTCCAAGCAGGCAGGCTGGACGGGCCTGTTGGTACATGAGCCTGACTAAGGTCTATATTCAATGGAGCCTCCCTGAGCTGCCCCAATAGGAGCTGGGCCGCTGTTGTCTAAAGAGGACAGGTAAAGACTCGTTCTGCTTTTCCCGAAGGAAATCCTGCTGACCCCAACCCTGTGGAACCAGAGGCTCCGCTTTGTGCTAGGAAATAGGACAGGCTGAGGAGGGATCTGAATGGGTACGTTATCCCCAACAGGCTATCTAAAGCAGAAGGGGCAAGGCCAGCCAGCATCCCGGCTCTGCCTGGCGGCTGTTTCTCGCCTCCATTTCACCGTGCGCTCCTTTGGCTTCCATGACTGGTGTTCGACTGAGATTCAGAAAGGGTTTTCAGTCTCTGGCCCACAGCTGCCCAGATCACGGGGGCGGGGGAGGGGAGAGGACAAGCCAAATCCCTATTTTCATTGCCTTCCCCCTCAAATGGAGCTAGCTCGATTAAAGCCTTTAAACCACCGGCTTTTATCTGTTTTACTGTCCAATTTAGGGCTTTGCAGGGGTTTTCCTTCAAACGCTTTCTCAATGGCTTTACATCAGTGCCAGATATAGTCTTAGCACACACGTCTTAGCTGAAGAGCCGAAAAATAGAGATTCATCCCTTCCTGCATTGTGGAATGAGAGCATCCCCTGGGCCTGCCGCACAATAGGAAAGGAGGAAACACTCTCCCTTCCCAGAACTGTCCCCGTTCTGCTCCTCATGGGCTATAGGGGAAGGGGAGTGCTTTCCAGCCCGATTTGGAAGGTCGGCAGAACGAGGGGGGGGGGGGGGAAGGGAGGAAGGATGAAATGGGGGAGGGAGCCGAAAGGGTCCAGCGCCGCCTTTACCCATTTCCCTTCCTCAAGTCGGGATCAGTCCGCTCGGTTCAACGAGGCTCCGACTATTCTCCCAGACACTGATTGTGAGGAGAGTGAGAACTGGGGGGCGGAGAGCCAGGGGCCTGCACTAGCCTGCCTGCTAAGAAAGAGACAACACTTCCCTCCCCATTGCTCAAGCTAGTTCCTCCCAGTTCAAAGTCAGAGGACAATTCTTGGAACGTGGCTGGGGCTGGGGAGGGGAGAGGCAGGGTGAGTCGTCCGGGTGGGGTGGATAATTAAAGGGTTGGAAGAGGGGCCCTCTCCCGAATTTTAACTTCTTAATTCCATGCTTACTTTCCTCTGGGATCTCAGTTATAGCGAGAGCTGTGCTGTTGGGGAAAGAACTCTTGACTAGGATTCAGGAGTCCTTAATTTTTCCCCAAGTAGGGTGTGATCTCAGATAAGATGCCCCTCATCTGTGTCATAAGGGGAATTCAACTAACTGCCTTTTAAGGGCCCTTCCATTTATGGCACAGTAAAATCGGTCCACTGTCTCTGTGTGTCTTGTTTTGGGGGATGAGACTTCCCAATTTCCATCATCAGAAACTTTTACAGGCCTTTGTTAAAGCAGGCAGGGGTGTCTTTAACATGATGTTGCCTTGGTAGGGCAGCTGGGTGGCACAATGGATACAGTGCTGGATCTGGAGTCAGGAAGACTCATCTTCCCCAGTCAAATATGACACTTACCAGCTGTGTGACCTTGGGCAAGTCCCTTAGCCTTGTTTGCCTCAGTTTCCTCTTCTGTAAGATGAGCTAGAAAAGGAAATGGCAAACCACTTCAGAATTTTTCCCAAGAAAATTTCAAGTGGGGCCAATATTGGTAGGAAGCAGAATGAGTTTGCCACAGCAACACATATAGTACTCAAATTCAAACTGTCAAAGAATCTGAGGGGAATATAATAGAAGGTGCAATGTCTAGATACAGTGAGGTAGCATAGTGGATAGAGTACTGGGTTGCAGTCTGGAAGACTTGTCTTCCTGAGTTCAAATCTGGCCTCAGAAACTTACTAGTTGGATGACCCTGGACAAGTCACTTAACCCTGTTTGCCTCAGTTTCCTCATCTGTAAAATGAACTTGAGAAGAAAATGGCACACCACTACAGTATCTTTGCCAAGAAATCCCTAAATGGGCTCAGAAAGAGTCAGGTTCTAGGGACTTCCATGTGGGTCTGCAATCTAAAACTATGTAAGAACTCATGGGCCCCTATATGTATGTTTCTAAATATTGATCAGCCAGTAACTACAATTAGTTCTTAGCAAAAAGCATTTGTTATATATGCTGAAAAATAACGGAACAACAAAAATCCATAGGAAGATACAACAGGGGGAATATCCCAATATCCCTGCTAGAAAATGTTTAACAATAAGATCTCTGAAAAAAAATTCACATCACACGTTTTAAAGTTTAATTTGTATCATAAACCTCTTCTTCATCATTTTCTTAAATGTTGAAAGCTGACTTGCAGTGTTTGCTTGTTTGGGAGAGAGGGATACTAAATGTAAATGTACATACTGATAATTCAACAATCATTTCTAGAGAAGCCAGTTTGAACTGGCTCCAGCATACCCTGAATGTCACTCAGAGTTCAGATTCTGTGAAATGACTCAAAGTCAGTAATAATGTCATTGGTATAAGGAAGTCACAACATGTATTTAAAGGACCTTTGAAATTTTGAATGACTCATGAACTCTAATGAATGCAATGACCAGCCATAATTCTAGAGGATCAATGACGAATCTACTGCCCACCTCTTGACAAAGTGGTGATGGATTCAGGATGCAGAATAAGACAGATATGTTTGGACATGGACAATGTGGGAATTTGTTTTGCTTGACTGTGCAGATTTATCACAAGGGTTTTGTTTCCTTTTCAATTGGAGGTGGAGTAGGAAGGAGAGAAAATAAATACTTATTCATTGAAAAATGAAATTTAAATTAGAAAATAAATAAAATATTAGAAAAACTTGGGGTGGGAGGGAAGCCACTGGACTTGGGTTTGACTCTTGAATCTGCCACTTAATTGTTTGATTTTAGACAAACCAAAGCCTTGCTAAGGCCCAGTCTCCTCATCTATATCTAACTTCATATCAGTTGATAGAGTCACAGAAAGCACAGAGTAGAACCTGAGCTATCATCTACCCTTTGAGAGCCTACCTTATGAGTGAAAATTTGAGAAGGTGGAGGAGTATTATACTGGGTTCTAGGGACTTCCTTTTGGGTCTGTATTCCAAAACCATATAAGGGCTCACAAGTGTTTTTCCATATATGTGTTCATATGTGTTTTTCCAAATAATTATCAGACAGTAACTACAATTAGTTCTTAACAAAAGCATTTACTAAAATGGAAAAGTCAAAGCAGTAGTTACAAAATATTTTAAATAAACTTGGGGCTCATTCTCATAATATGGGATCCGTGAGAAGAATGGGTCCAATTTTAGAGTAAATAGTAATAAAGTGCATGTGTGAAACATAAGTTTTGGTAAAGGGAATTCATAACTCCTAGGATTAGGGATCTTGAAAATTATTTCTCTCTTCATAGAGTCTTATTTAGTTCATTACAACAATGTCTCTATTGAGTGGATTACTTATCTTGATTCCCAGGGTTTGCTGTTCTCCAAAGTTAACTCTCTTCTTTTCAATGGGGGGGGGGTCTTATTCATCAAAACTACTGCTTTCCTTGAATTTCTGAATCCAAATTTGATGTTCAGTGAATAATTTTCTGATCCCTCAATTGCTCCTCAAACTCCATCAAATTGACTAAACTCTCAGACTCCCGGATGGGGTTGTCTCCTATTCTGCTATTAAATGAGTTCAAATCTGACCTCAGACATTTCTTAACTATGTGATCCAGGTCCAAACACTTTGCCTTTTTTTTGTCTTGGTTTCCTCCTCTGTAAAATGGGGATAATAATAGCAATCTATTTCCCAGGGTTGCTTGTTGTGACAACCAAATGAGATCGTATTTGTAAAGCATTTAGCACAATGTCTGGCACATAGTAGGTGCTATATAAATGTTAGTTATCATCATGATCATCATTTTTATTGCTTGTTGTTATATTTCATGGGTAAGGAGAGTGGAGGAAGGAAAATTCTCCTTCTGCTCCACTGTGGGGTGTCCTCTACAGAATGCTTGCCCTCCCCAGGCCTAACCTACTTAAATCTCTCAGGGATAATTTGGTTTTCCCAGCCAATCACTCTTTGTTTCTTTAATTCTGTCAGAAAAAAAGGTATTTACATATCATAAATGGATCAACAAGCATTAACACCTTTAAAGAAAAAGCACTTCTATCTACTCTTATTTTCTATAATTATGCCAACTGAGAAGGAAGGGAAGAACCTCCTCCCTTACCTGTAAAATGGCAATAAAAATAGTTACATTCTCAACTTGACAGAGCTATTGTGAGGAAAAAGGTTTGTAAACTGCAAAACATATTATAAGGGCATGTTATTATTATCCTTATCCCAGAGAGGCATTGTGTTGCAGTTCTATGAGTTCTATACTTCTAATCAAGAGTCTAGACTAGTGCCTGGGTCTGCATCCCAGATAGGCCACTTGTTATCTGTTTGACTTTGGGTACTTTTCTGAGGCTCAGTTTCCTCAAGTGTAAAATGAGCATAATAATGTATTACCTACCTCACAGGATTATTGTGAGGATGGTGATTTGTAAACCATAAAGTATTATTTAAATGTGAGTAATTATTATTTTGTATACTCACAAAGGATTTTCGAGATTGCTTTGGGAAGAGGAAGGTACATTTGTGCAGAAATATTTGTTATGAACAGGGTCAACTTTGCCTGTAGATGGACCAGGAGTTCCATGAAGTAATCTGATGGGTTTGAAGAAAGGTTGCTCTGTTCCCAAGCAAATCATCTACTCTTTTAGCACTGCCCATTACTCCATATCCAACCAATGACTCAGTCCTTGGAATTTAACAGCAAAGGACTCAGTTAAAATGCAAATGTTTCTGTGAAGAATAAGGCACTAAACCTATGAGTTTTCCCAGGTAAGGGATAAGAAGGGAAGAGCAAAGAGGAAGGGAAGAGGAGAAGAGAAGAGAAGGCAAAATGGGAAGGGAAGTAGAAGGGAGGGGGAGGGGAAGGAACTCTGGCCTATTTTGCAATTTTATACTAAATCTGCCCTGATTATGCCTCAATTTTTATAGCACTTCAAAGATGTTTTCCTTATGATGACCTTTTGAGGCATATAAGTATCACAAAATTTCATAGTTGGAAGACATATCAAAAGCTGTTTAGTACAATTTGCACTGGACCAAAAATTCTTTCTAAATCTCCCAGGTCTGCTTGAAGACTACCAATGAGAGCAAATCTATCACCTCCCAAATAAAATAATTTCCCTTATGGAAAACACAAAACCAAACTTCCCTTCTTCCTTCTTTCCTTCCTTCCTTCCTTCCTTCCTTCCTTCCTTCCTTCCTTCCTTCTTCCTTCTTTCCTTCCTCCTTCATTCTTCCCTTTTTTCCTTCATTCCTCCATCCCTCCCTGCCTCTCCCTCCCCTTCTTTCTCTCTTTCTCCCTTTCTTTTTTCTTTCTTTCTTTCTTTCTTTCTTTCTTTCTTCTTTCTTTCTTTCTTTCTTTCTTTCTTTCTTTCTTTCTTTCTTTCTTTCTTTCTTTCTTTCTTTCTTTTCTTTCTTTTCTTTCTTTCTTTCTTTCTTTCTTTCTTTCTTTCTTTCTCTTTTTCTTTCTCTCTTTTTCTTCTTCCTCTCTCTCCCTCCCCCTCTTTCTCTTTCCCTCTCTTTCCCTCTCTCCCTCTCTCCCTCTCTCCCCCTTTCTCTCTTTCTTCCTTCCTTCCTTCCTTCCTTCCTTCCTTCCTTCCTCTCCTTCCTTCCTTCCTTCCTTCTTTCTTTCTTTCTTTCTTTCTTTCTTTCTTTCTTTCTTTCTTTCTTTCTTTCTTTCTTTCTTTCTTTCTTTTCTTTCTTTCTTTCTTTCTTTCTTTCTTTCCTTTCTTTCTTTCTTTCTTTCTTTCTTTCTTTCTTTCTTTCTTTCTTATCTTTCTTTCTTCTTCTCTTTCTTCCTTCCTTCCTTCCTTCCTTCCTTCCTTCCTTCTTTCTTTCTTTCCTTTCTTTCTTTCTTTCTTTCTCTTTCTTTTCTTTCTTTCTTTCTTTCTTTCTTTCTTCTTTCTTTCTTTCTTTTCTTTCTTTCTTTCTTTCTTTCTTTCTTTCTTTCTTTCTTTCTTTCTTTCTTTCTTTCTTTCTTTCTCTCTCTCTCTTTCCCTTACTTTATCTTAGACTCAATACTGTATATTGGTTCTAAGGCAGAGGAGCAGTAAAGACTAGGCAATGGGGGTTAATTGACTTGCCATGGGTCATACAGTGGCAAAGTATCTCAGGCCATATTTGAACTCAAGATCTCCCATCTCTAGACCTGGCTCTCAATCCACTGAGTCACCTAGCTGTCCCCAGCACCCATTTCCACATACAAATCCTCCAGAGAAGATTCTCAAAATTCAAGTACTCTGTCAGCCTTCATCTCCTCAAAATTATAGTTCATAAGCCCCTAACAATATATGGTTTTTTTTTACTAATCAGCCAAAGGACATGATTAATTCAAAGCAAATACATTTAATGAAATAACATAGTATGCAAAGTAACCATAAAGGATTCCCCACAAATTATATGTATCATCATTAGGAAGAGTGGCTATGTATATGTATTATGCATGATGGATACACATATAAGAAATACACGTACCCAGGATCCATACCAACAATGAGAGGTTTCCAATGCCTTCTGGTAATATAATCCATCTCTCTGATGGGTATTGCATCTGGTTCTAACAGTCTCTATTGGATCTTCCTGTTATTTTTATGTTTACTGAATATTTTCTCTCCTATCAGCTTTTGAGTTTTATCTCTGCAGGATCACTTTTTGGCCAGTTTGCCTAACATCTATTAGGATACAATGACTGTAAAGTCTCTCTTTATCTGATATCTGTTTTAATCCATCTCCAAGGCTATGAGCCATCAACCTAGTGCTGGGCTCTTGCTTGGGCAGAATCCCCCTCAAGCTAGGATTAAATTTATTCTCTAGTTTTATTTTGGGTCTAAATCACAGTCCATTTTCCCAGACAACTGTTTGATTTAGGATTAGATTTTCCCCTCTAACACTTATAAATTCTTAACTGTTAAATTGTAACCATTTGAAGAGTTGTCTTTCAATAAATAACAAAGGACAATGTCAGTCTGAAGCACCTTGATATCACTCATCTCCTAGAAATAGTTTAGCCATCACAGAATATAGCCAAGACTATTTCACCACCCAAGTCTTAGACTCTATGCCTCTCTTAACCCTGCCTAAAATCATACTAGCTTCTTTGCTTATCAAATCACTCCATTCGAGTCAAGCTGAGTTCATAGTACAATGTATCCCCTAGGGTTTTTTTTCCCAGAAAAGATAATATCTATCCATGCCCCAACCCCCCATCTTATACTTGCAAAGGTAATTTTTTGAACCAAAGGGAATTTTACATCCTTACTAAAACTGATCATAGAGGTAGGTATCATGACATAGTGAGTGGAAGGCTGGACTTGGAGTATGGTAGATTTTAATTTAAGTCCTTACTCCAATGCATGGTAGCTGTGTGACCATGGGCAGGTAATTTGACCTTGATGTCACTAGGCAGCTCTCTAAGTTTTATACATATAAATTATAGTCTTAAGAAACTGATTAACATCAGTGGAGGGAGTCCTCAAAGATCAGAACTAAAGTTTTGTTTTCATTTTATTAGATTTGATCCAATATTCTAACTTGGACAAACATTTTATTTTATTTGTTTATTTATTTTTATTTTTTCCAAACTTTTATTTTTAATCCTGACATACATTTGTTGGCACCTCTGTACCATGTTCAAATTAGATAAGCATGCCATCTCTAATTTTTCCTAAGGCATTGATAACAAATATTAAAAAGAACAGAGGCAACCACAAAGTCCTAGGATTCTTCAATAAAGAGCTTCACTGGTGAGTCAAATCATTAAAAACTAATCTTTGGATCTAGCCATTCAAAAAGTTGCAAATCTATCTAACTGTATCATCATCTAGCCTACATCTCTTCATCTTTTCCACAAGAATAGCATGAGAGAATTTGTCAAATGATTTTCCAAAAATCTAAGTAAATAATATCTACAGCATTCTTCTTATCTACCAGTTTAGTAACCCTGCTAAAAAAGAAAGTGAGCCTAATCTGATATAGCAAATTATTGATAAAGCCAACCTGACTCTTTGTGATCACTGCTCCCTTTTCTAGATACTCACTAATCATCCCCTTTAGTAATACATTATAGATTTTTCCAGGAATCAGAGTCAAATAGACTGACCTATAGCTCACAGACACTATATTTTTTTTAAAGAAAATAAGGACATTTGTCTTTATCTAGTTGTGAAAATGCTTCTTTCATTCTCCATGATCTTTCAAAAATCATTGAGGGTGGTCCAGAAAACATATCTACCAGTTGGTGTTTCTTTTTTTTTTCAACCTAGGATATAATTTATCTGAGTCAGTTGACTTGAACTTACCACAGATAACTTTTTTTTTACATAATATTCTTTTTTCCCCTTCCTTCCTTTTTCTTTCTTTCTTTCCTTTTTCTTTCCTTTTTCTTTCCTTTTTCTTTCTTTCTTTCTTTCTTTCTTTCTTTCTTTCTTTCTTTCTTTCTTTCTTTCTTTCTTTCTTTCTTTCTTTCTTTCTTTCTTTCTTTCTTTCTTTCTTTCTTTCTTTCTTTCTTTCTTCTTTTCTTCCTTCCTTTCTTTCTGTCTTTCTTCTTTTCTTCCTTCCTTTCTTTCTGTCTTCCTTCTTTCCTCTTCTTTCCTTCCTTCTTTCTTTCCTTCCTTCCTTCCTTCCTTCCTTCCTTCCTTCCTTCCTTCCTTCCTTCCTTCCTTCCTTCCATGACTCCAGGCATCCTCCTCCTTGATGTTCTCACAAGCTGGTCCAGTTCAAGATCAAGGACAACTCCCAAAAACTTTGGGAATGCTAGATAAATCCAGCCAGCAAATAGATTCTGTTCCCTAAGACTCCTGAGTCACTGTCTTCTGTAGGCAGAGCCAAAAGGTGAGTTATACCTACATATCTTAAGTTTCAAGTAGCCCATTTTTTTTATACCTTTACCTTCCATCTTGGAGTCAATACTGTGTATTGGCTCCAAGGCAGAAGAGTGGTATGGGCTAGGCAATGGGGGTCAAATGACTTGCCCAGGGTCACACAGCTGGGAAGTGTCTGAGGTCAAATTTGAACCCAGGATCTCCTGTCTCTAGGCGTGGCTCTCAATCCACTGAGCTACCCAGCTGCCCCCCAGCCCATTTTGTTTTGTGAGTTCTAGTTCCAGGATCACCATCTTTTTGCAGAGAAACAGAAGTAAAATGAAAGCTGAGCCTTGCAGTCGTATCTCTGTTAGGTATTATCTTCTTTCCATCAAGATTTTCATCATTCAACTACAGCAATCTGTTTCCCCTTGCTGCTTAGAAATAGGTTAAGGAGAGCAGTTCTCTTCTCCATATTATATTTCCCTTACATATCTGCAGCTGTGGAAAAGATTCCCAACATCCTTTGCTACAGCTCTGAGGGAGAAGAAAATTTAGCAGTTAAAAAAAAAAAAGCCCTGGGCCCTGGTCAGACAAGAGGATGATGGCTAGGGGGCTCTCTTGCGTGTTGAGTGAGAGGCCCTGCTGAGACTTGCCTTAGCAAATACTTTGTACTGGCATGTCCCCACAGCCTGGCATCTTTTCCCAGTATCAGAGCTGGCCTTAATCCTACATACAGTTATTTGGCTCATGGTTTCTGACATTGTCTCCAGAAAAATTCCCAAACACCCCTTATACACTTTGCTAGCACAGGAGAACAGAAACCTTGTCCTTTCTCCAAAGGGGTTTCAGCTATTGGTTAGAATAGAATAAAGAGACAAAGAGGGATAGAGACAGAAAGGGAGAAAGAGGAAGGGACATTTTTCTATGTGCATACTTGGGCATATTGTTCACTGAATGTTGTAATTCACAGCAGTTCTGGGAACATCACTTCACCACATCCACTTCCAAATATTTTTCTCCCTGGTTTGGAAGCTGGCCCAAACAGCTTCTGATTGGGTTCCTTCTAGATGTTCTAAGCCTAGACTATTCCCCTCTTAGGTACTTACCTTCCTCAAGTTATAGGAATCAGTGTTACATGTCTCCTCTCTATTATTCACAAATCCTTGAATGTTAGACTTGAAAAATGTCTTTGGGATTCTTTCATCCAATTGTCTCCTTTTACAGATGAGGGAACCAAATCCAGAGAGGGTGAATGACTTGGTTTAAATCACAAAGACAGCCAGATGGCTCAGTGGATTGAGAGCCAGACCTAGAAATAAGGGATCCTGGGTTTAAATGTGACCTCAGACACTTCCTAGCTGATCCAGGGCAAGTCACTTAACCCTGACTGCCTAGCCCTTACCACTCTTTTGCCTTGGAACAGATACACAGTGTTAATTCAAAGACAGAAGATAAGGGTTTTTTTAAAAAATAAAATAAAATTATACAATACTAAGTAGCAGAGCCAGGATGCTTATTTTATTCATCTTTGTATTCATCTTTGTATTTGCTCAGCAAATATTTATTAAATCGAATTGGCTTTGACTTTACCTGACTTTGTTCAGTTCAGTAGAGTCCTAACAATAAGTGTGCAAGGAGCCAGCTGTGTATCTGGACTAGGTTTTCCTGCAGTAGCTTCTGTGATCCTATTCCTAACCTCTTACTTCCTTTTCTTTGTTCTTGTAAAGTGTGAATCAAACTTTCTTTGTCTAGCATCAGCAACTTTTAAATTAATCAACCCAAAACTGAAAACACCCCTTCTTAACACTTTGTTAGCCATCAAGTAAGAATTCACAAGTCACTTAAAGAGTTCACACCCTCAGTCAGGAACTTGTAAATGCTTTAGATGGGAGTTTATATCTTCAGAGGATGAGAGGTATGAATCCCACAGACACTACCCCCCTGGGTAATTCTGGGCAATTTGGAATCTGTGATTAGCCCCTTCCCCCCACCCCCACCCCCAGAGGGGAAGAGACAAGAAGTCACTAAAAAAGCCCTGAACTTTGCCAGCTTGGGGCAGTCTTCTGGAGGTAGTTTTCAGGAGGTTGTCTTCAGAAGTAGTCTTTGTGGGAGCTTCACTGGAGACTTTGGCTTGGATTTTGGGCTTGGAGCTTTGGTTGCTGATCTGCCTCTAGAAGCTGACTTTGGACTTGGACCTTGGATTTAACTTGGACCTTGGCTCTTGGACTGTTTCTTGGGTGAGTGAGTAGCTGGCCTTCCTTTCCTGGTATCTGGAGAGAGATTAGTTTCCTTTCCAAGAGGCCTTCCCTTCTTGGAGGAGGCCCTGTGGTTGGAACTGACAGTCCTCCAGTTTGAGGGTTAACAAGCCCTGCAAGGTTGAGCTGAGCACTAGAGCAATATTTAGTCTGATAGGCTAGACATCTTCTCTACCCTTTTTTTGTATTCTCTACTTTTACTCTTTCCACCTCGTTTGTAAATAAAAGCTATTAAAAGTCATTTTGACTTTAGCTATAATATTTTAAATTGGCGACCACAACATTAATTTAGAATTCTCATATATTTAGTCCAAACCCCTTAATTTAATTCCTTACATTCTGGGTAAGATAGTGAAGAAGAAAAAAAATCACCTCCTGATGACTGGCAGATTCATTTAACCCTCTAAACTGTGGCATCCAAATCCAAACTTGACACTGGACTGCACAGGTCCAAGCACACTATGTTAGCACAGCAGGACAATTTGGGCAATAGATCTGTGGAAATGAGAATCCCTGCCACCAGTAGGGTCTTTGAAGAATGCATTAGCCTTTTTGTCTCTGTCTCCGTTTTTCTCTTTCTGTCTCTGTCTCTGCTCTGTCTCTGTCTCTGTCTCTCTCTGTCTCTCTCTCTCTCTCATTCTCTCTCTCTGCTCTGTCTCTCTCTCTCTCTCTCTCTGTCTGTCTCTGCCACTGTTACTCTCTCTCTCTCTGCTCTGTGTATCTCTGTCTCTCTTCTTCACTGTGGCTGTTTATGCTGGGTATATAAATAGGACAAATCAAGGCTTTTACTGTTGATGTTGAGACCTCTCTTCTCATATCTGAACTTTGTGGCATTGGAAGAGAAAGCAAGCAAATGACCTTGCTGAAGAAGGGATGGTATAACTATCAGATTTACATCTTCCTACATAACTTTTCCTGTTTGTGTATGTGTTCTTCCTGTGCTATGTTTCTTACAAACAGAGACAGGCTCCAGAGTGTCATCTAGAGTAGGTACTCATTTCTTCAGTCTCTTAGCTGTTATTATTGACTAGAATCCTATCTACCTGCTTCATGTCATATGTCTTTCTAGTCAAAGGGTTTGAAATTCAGGACAAAAGTAGCACTGCTATGCATAATTGCTCTTATGGAGGAGAATAGCCCTCAACATAAACTTGCCTCTTTCCCACCCAAACCTGATTACAGAAAGGACTATTACAAAAGTTGTAGATACTATTTATTCAAGCAAAATAGCAAACAAAAATCAGGGAAGTTATATAGATTAGAATATATCAAGCACGATATAAAAGTTTGTGTGTTTGTCAGCTAAGAGCAAGATAAGGTCTTCACTTAAATTGGGAGAAAAAGAAAGTAATAAAAATAATAATAAAAAAGCAATCTTACCTAAGGGAAAATAATTTCTTCAAAGTCTCTAGGAGGTAAGCTGGAAATCAAGGACATGTGAAAATGCCGGATTCCCTTATTCATCTGTAGATTCCAAAGGCTCTGGCTGTCATGTGACACCCACATGGCTCTCTCTGAAGAATGCCTGGAACCATCTCTGTGAGTCTCTTATGGAGGTAGATACCATTAAGTTCAGCTTTGTTCTCTCCACCAATCTAAAGTCATATCTCCTTCCATGCAATGTAGCATCAGGCAAAATGCCCCAGGCTTGAGTGAAAGCTCAGTTATTAGCTGTGCTACATCACTGAGCTGCTCAAGTGCTAGGATAGAGAAAATACCCAATTTAACTCTGATAATTCTGCTGCATAAAGTCAGCAATTGTTGTGTTTTTCAAATTCTATTTATTCTTCTCTAGGGCATGTTGATGGCAGATGTACAGGACATCAAGGGAAGACTAGTACCGAATGGGCTGCTTTTCTCCTTCGGTGTCCACCTGCCACCCGGCTCTCACCTGTGGCTCTGAGAAGCTGTAGCATGCCCAGGGGCCACACTGTGGTGAACCATATCAGCAGGCACACTCAGGTTGGGGGTGACTATCAGGCCTCCACCCTGTTGGTAGGTTAGGGGGAGAATATATATAAATGTGTGTGTATGGACGTCCCTACATTTATATACACATACCCACACATACAGACACACAGAGCACACGAACGCCCCACAAGCACATCTGTTCAATCAATAGTTGAGGAGCCTTTTGGCCGGTCCCTACAGCAGCACTATTCCAGCTCTGCAGAGAAGAGGCCAGAAGCCCGTGAGGCCCAGGGCCAAGCACTTGCTGCGCAGCTAGCTGTTGGAGAGGGCCCTGCCTGAGACATAGCCACTGCATTTTTGTCCCTGGTGAATTGGGAAGCATCAGGAGTCCATGGAGCCCGGTGGTGATGAGTTAAGAGACCCAGGTGGAGGAGGGCTGGGGGAGGCAGAACAGCAGACTGTTGCTTGGGTGCGAATTGGAAATGCACCACCTCGCTATTTGAGGTTCCTGTCACTGAGAGTGACAGGCAGGGTGGGGGAGGGCGTGGAGAGAGACATTTGGAGGGGGAGACGCCGGATGATGTTAAGTGCAGGAGACAGGAAAATAGGGCATGTCCCTCCAAACAGAGCCAGTTGGTGTTGATGCAAACATTGAGTCCTGCACTCAGGGGCAGCCTGTGGGGGTGGGTTGACATTTGACAGTGACTGAATGAATCAGTAGAGAGCCATGAGCATAGCTCAGGAGGAGGGGAATGACAGAGAGAAGACATATTCCCCTGGAATCCTTCATCTTTTCCCTTCTCTAAGTGCTACCAGGAAGAAGCTCATCTTTTCCCAACCTTGTTGTGACCCCATCTCTCCCCTGCTCAGATTCCTATGTCAACTCCATTGCTATCACATCAGATCCAAACTTCTCCTTTTGGGTTTCAAGGGCTCTAAGCTAAATGGCAGCCTCCCCCTCCCCATCTGGCTGTTTCACATTCTTCCTGAGTAATAATTTGATGGTCTAGCCCAACCAACCTGCCCACCTATCCCCTATACATTATGTGGTGTTTTCAGCTGTTGTGTACATCATTTAACCTTACTATGCCATATTCTCCATTAGCTGCTTGCCTGTTCTTCCCTTCTCTAGCCCTTCTAAAGTCTTTTCCTATTTCTTGTCTTATATTCACTCCTTCCTCCCTCCCCCCTTACTCTCTTCCTTCCTTTCTTTCCTCCCTTCCTTTCTTTCTTTCCTCCTTCCTTTCTTCTTTCCCTCCCTCCCTCCCTCCCTCCCTCCCTCCCTTCCTTCCTTCCTTCCTTCCTTCCTTCCTTCCTTCCTTCCTTCCTTCCTTCCTTCCTTCCTTCCTTCCTTCCTTCCTTTTTTCCTTCCTTCCTGCCTGCTTACCTGCCTTCCTTTCTTCCTTCCAAAACTCACCCAGTCCCTGAAATCTCCTTTAAGACCCAGCTCTAATCACTTAGCATCCACTTGAGTATATTCATAGACTATCATCATAGTATAACACTGACAACACATTGCTGGACCCAAGAGTTTGAAGTAGTAGTGAACCTACTTCCTTTCCCTAAGAGACTCCTCTTTGAACTCATGTAAAAGGTCTTGACTGGGTTCAGTCTTGGAAGAGCCTGGCCTCTAAGGCAAAAGGGTACAAAACTCCCTTTTCTCATACTCTTCAACTTATTAAATTTCCATTTGAGTGCCTTGGGAATAAATTATTTCAAGCTTAGATGGTAGCTCACATCTAGGATCTCTACAAAGTCTAGGGAGAAGGAGGATAGAGACATTCAGTGAGCAACATGATTCAGGTATGGGACAGGTATTTATTTCCTATACATGGAATAAATTTTGACACAAAAGACTGCCCTCATACAATGACAAAGCAGGTTAAAATAAGATTTAATAACTTATAACTGCTGTTTTGGTTTGCTGGGAGGCTATTAATTAAATCTTATTAGAGCATAATATAGTTTGTAGGAATACAGATTAGATACTTTATATTTCACCTCAGCTCTGCATTGTCTCCTTTAAAGCCCAAGCATTCTGGCAAGCCAAGCCAGGGTTTGAGTCTTTTAATGGCTGTTCCAAGAATACTTCTGCTAGGGACTCCTTCTAGGGCCACAGAGACTCTGGACCCCTCAGACAAGCATAGCAAGCAACTATTAAAAGTTAAAGTTAGAAGTTAAAAGATTCAGAGTAATCTATTCCAACCTAGATTTTCTCCATTAATTTTATCACTTTCCTCGACTGATTCAGGTTTGGATCAAAGGCTCCTTGACAGGTCTAGTTCATTCCAGACCCCTTGAATTTTGAGTGGAGAAGAAAGGGATTACCAGTAAAGGTTTTACCAAGAGTCAGCAAATTCATCAAAACCCAAGGTGTAGCCCACAAGGGGGCACAACATGGGACATTTTAAAACTTTGCCTTTCTAAACATATATATTTTAATGCTAGAAAAATCTTAGTCTCTGAAGGATGTAGGTGTACATTTTATGATGCCCATGTGTTATGGAACACTGCCTGGATGGTGCTTAGTATGTACTTAGTAAATACCTGTTGATGGACTGACTGGAGGGGAGATTCAGAGTTTCTGGAAAACAGTAGCACAATGTTTGAGTTTATGGGAATAAAATTTTCAAACCTGAACTTCCCATCCCCTTCCCCCTCCATCCTCCCTATCTCTAAGGCTCTTGAAATCTCAACCATTTTCTTCTAGGCTCAGCTTAAGTATCAATGCCCCTCACCCATTTCATAAAGTCTTCCTGAATCCCCAGCCCCAGACCCCACACAGCACTTGGCTTGCATCTCTCTTAGGTACTTTTAACGAATCATTTTGCATTATAGCTCCTTGTGTGTGTGTGTGTGTTGGAATGTCCTACTAGAGTATGAGCTGCAAGAAAGCAAGGACTCTGCCTTACCTTTAGAAATATGCCTTCATTCCCAGTTGATGCATTAATAAAATTTTCCCAAGTTGAGGTTGGAATCATAGAAGTGGATATAAAGTGCTGAGGGTACCTATGATGGTTGGAGTGCCAAGGGAACTGGGGAGCAGGAGGTAAAAACATCAGGGCTTCTGCTGGGCAGAGAGCTGTCCATCAGGCAAAGGGGATGAATGGTCAGAGATCCTGAGCAAAGCATAAGGCTAAGCACATGCCAGGCCATCTTTCCTCTCCTCTAGACCAGACAAATGGTATCTATATTCCTCTTGAACTAACTGGAGGGGTGCTCTGGGGAGGCCCCTAAGCCCTACTGACATAGGGAAGAGAGATGTTCCTGGAACACTAAGAGAACTTGCAGCAACTTGTTTCTGAATTGGCACAGATAGCATCCTGCCAGCCATTCTTGGACCAGCTCACTTTTCCCTTTGCTCTTCTTGATTTTTTTTCTTTGAACTTTGATTTCCCTTATGACTTTTTTCCTTTTGGTAGGTGCCCCTGCTCCCTTTGTTTTCCCCACTTTCCTCAGTGTCTTTTCCCCTTATGTTATTGTTGTTGAGTTGTCCAACTCTTTGTGACCTTATTTGGGGTTTTGTGGCAAAAGTTATTGAAGTGATTTTTCATTTCTTTATCTAGTTCATTTTACAGATCAGGAAACTGAGGCAAAGTGTTATGTGACTTGCTCAAGGTCACACCGTTAGTATATGTTTATGGCCAGATTTGAACTCAAGAAGGTGAGTCTTCCTTGGCTCCAGGACCAACAGTATCCACTGTACCATCTAGCTGTCCTTCCCACCCTTGTACTAAGATCATTTTTACTTGTCCTTCCCCCTCCTCATCTACTTAGCCTATAGACTTGATCTCAGTGGGATGAGACCAGAGAGTAGATAACTACCCCAGCGGACAACTGGACATTACTTCCATGGTAAATGGGGCCACTTCCACTTATAAGGGAGCTCCAGCTCTGTGGAGTCAGGAAATAGAGGGAACCTATAAGCATCCTCCCTGTACCCAGCTTGGGCTTCACATTGACAGCCACAGATGCTAAAGTCATGGTCCTTGCCCTTGCAGAATTTTCAATCTTACTAGGGAGATAAGTAGCACAAATGAGCAATATCTAGTTGTCAGCTGCCTGGGTTGTTCCCATTAAAAGCCTCCTCTGATGCCTCAGTATGACAGGGAATTGACCTTGGGTAATGGAACAGAAGCTCTGGTAAGTCCTAGCAAGCTGAAGATGCTTAGATCATGGGTCCAGCAGCAGACTGTATACAGTGAGTCTGTCATTTGAACACTGATCAAGCTCAGTTCAGAGAAGCTCATCACCAGAAGTTTGGTCATGAGGACATGATTTATCTTGGCCAGAAGAAATTATAAAAGCCATCTCCTAGGGCATGGAGGGGCTGAAATTTGTATTGTCAATGGAATCACAGATCTTTGAAGTATTCTATAAAGTACCAAAAGGGTGATTTTAGGCCTCTGAGATAGAGAGAGCAGGCTGACTAACTGAAGATTCTCTGACATGGTTCATAAGTTATAATGAAGAGCCTGGGTTCACTCATAACCAAGGTTAATTCCCCAAGTCACAGGATCTGGGATACATGGACACCACCCACTGGGATTTCCTTTTTTTGTCAAGTCTGATGCAAACAAGTTGTAGCCAAAAATGAGTTTCCCATACCTCACCTTGAAAGTAGACCAATCCCTTCCTACCCACATATGGAATATTCACACCTAGAGTGGGCAAGATCAGGGTGGTCTTTTGGTCACGTGCATTAATTCTGCACTTATGGGAATTCAGAAACAGTCATGGGACATATTAAATTAACGCTGCAGAGAGGAGATCACATTCTCTCATTCTTTCCACCAATGTTACTGGCCAGCTGAGTTGCTAATCAACTTTTCAGTCAGCTGGCAATTGCCTTAATTGGTTGTTATTGTGTTATTGGTAGGTTAGGCAAGAATGCTTGAGAATGTGGGAGATCCTTCTCTGCCCTATACCCTTTGCTGATTCAGTATCAAAAGGTGACTATAGGGCAGCTGTCTGAGGATATGAAGCATCACATGATGCCTAGGAAACTCTGAGCAAGACTTCAATACAGAATACTCAGGCTTTTATAAGCTAGGCAAATGATGGGACTTGATGGTGTTATGGTGAAAATCACCTTTAAAGATTGTTATAATATTAATTTATGGTCGCCAAGGAATTTACTTATGAAATTCCTAAAATGAAACACTCAAGTCAGAATGGAGTTTATGGTGGTTTAATCACAACGGGAGTAAGAAAATGGAGAGGGAGAGAAGGAGAGAAGAGAAAAGGGAAAACAGGTTAACTCAACCTTCTGTCAGAGCCAGAGGGAGTTTAGGCCTGAAGGCCAAGGTAGAGAAGAGAATCAGTCCTTGACTCACGTGACCAATCTGAAGGAAAGCTGTCTGTGGGCCTCCTCCCTATTCAAGCTCCTAGCACAAACTGGCGCCTAGCCCTCTCCCCAGGAAGTGAGCAAATTCCAGAGGCTGTTCCCTACCTCACTTCCTGTGCCTCACAAGCGCCAATGGTGGCTCAAGCTTGGCTTAGGACAGCCCAGGTGGGCAGTTAGTTATTTCTGATTTGTCATTGACTAGCACATGCCCGTGTAGTGTGGGTGTGCGCAATCCTGGGTGCTAGACCAAGCAAGATGGAGATTTTAAAATTCACAGTGGGTAGAGATGGGCATCTAAGATGGGTATGATATGGGAGTACAGGCTTCCCCAGAAACCCTAACCTTCCATATTGAATAGACTACTTAAAAGACTAAATTTTCCTTACCATTTATGAAGGTGACTTTGAGGCTTTGCTGCTTTTCTTCCTCTCCCTTCATTCTTGATGAACACAGATAGGTACATCCCAGCTTGCTCCTGATAAGTATCCACTTAATGTCCCAGATATCTGATTGTCCCGTAAACTGGACAGTTCATCCCCTTTTGACTTAGAATCATAGGACATAACCATATGACCTATCTCAGGTTCAAGAGATCCAGTAACATGCCGTCATCATCTTTTCTCTAGTCACGGAGGCCCTGTTGTCAAAAGGGTATATAGAGCCCAGAACACATATCCTCTAGGAGACAGTATGTAAGGGGTAAATTTTATGGTTGGACTGAATATATATTTTTTAGTTGCTCACCAGGGATTTAAATTCTAAATCCCAACAAAATACTCAACTCAGAATGGAATTTTATGGTGGTTTATTTACAGTAGAAGGAAGAAATTAAGAATGAGAGAGAGAGAGGAAAAGGGGAAGGATAGCTGCCCCAGCATGGTCTGAACCAGGCAGGAGTTCAGAGGCCTCAGCCAAGGGGTCTCTTCAGAGTCCAGTGACTTAAGAAAATCAAGGGAAAGGGAGTCCTATGAGATGGGCCTTTCCAGAAGCTGTTGCCACCAGAAAAGCCAAGGAAAGGAGAGTCAGCCTTATAACTCACCGTGTGATTGTCTAAAGAAAGCAGTCTCAGGTCTCAGGCTAGAGCTCCTCCTTGGTAGAGTTCCAAGGCCAAGTCCCTCTCACAGGAAGTGATGTAAAATATAAAGGAAGTTCTTTATGTTACTTCCTGTGTCTTACATGTACCAATGGTGGCTTAAACTTGGCTTTGAAGGGCCCAGGGGGTCAGTCAATTGTTTCTGATTTATCACACCTGGGTCATAGACCTTTCTCCCCAACACTTAATCTTTAAGTTGGGGTGTCTACATTCCTGGTTGCTAGAATTCTAAAGACTAAGCTGGGTGGAGTAAATCTAAAATTCACAAGTGGTCCACCTGCACTGTCCTCCCAGCCAAATTCAACACAAATTCTAAATTATTACATTTCTCTTTTTATTTCTAAAGCAAAGTTTTAGAGTTTTGCATTCTTGGAAAGGGTACTAGTCCCAAACCCAGGATTTACCTCAAGTTCCCCCACAACAGGTAGAAGTGGGCGTCCAACTGAGTCTGGGCACTCCCAACTAGTTAAATGCCCCCCAAACCTAGTATGGTTCCAGTCCTCACTGTTATAAGGGGGTGTGAGTACCCAAACCATGTAGAATCAAAGAATCTCAGAGACCAGCTGCTCCATACTCTATACCTTAAGACCTCCAGGGATGGGAAATTCACTACCTTCAGAAATCGACTTTGAGATAATTCAATATAGTTTCGATTTTATAGTTTAGATGTTTTCCTTTAGATAGAGTTAAGATTTGTCTGTCTTTCAATTCCCACCTAGTTTTGCCTTCTGGAGACTAGCAGAATAAGTCATGAGATCACAGAGGTAGAGCCAGAAGGAACTACCCTTGTCTAATCCTCTTGTTATATAGTTGAGGAAATTGAGACCCAGGAAAATTCAGTGAATTCCTCAAAGTCACCAATAATAATAGCTAACACTTTAGTGTCTACTATGTGCCAGGTACTTTACCAACATTATCTCATTTGATCTTTATAATAGGTAGGCAGGTTCTATTATTATCCCCATTTTACAGATGAAGACACTAAAGCAAAGAAGTTAAGTGACTTGCCCAGGTTCATATAGCTGGAAAATATCTTCAGTCAGCTTTGAAATAAGGTCAAGACTCTAGACTTGGTTCTCTATCCACTACACCACCTAGCTGGCCCATTGCTGACAAATACAGTGAGAGGCAAAATTTGAAACCAGCTCCTCTGAGTTGGTTCAATCTGACCTCTATAAAAGTATCCATTAAAAACTTGAAAACAGCTATAGGATTCCTTATATCATCTACACAGTGGATATGGGGTTTTTCACAATTCCAAGGGAAGAGTAAACACCTCATCACCCAGAGAGCGGGAACACAGAAGGGGATGGGATGAATTGACCTCTGGAGAAATTATGGGGATGGAGCCAAAGAGAGATTTCCCTCAAATCCCTCCCTCCCTCCCTTCCTCCCTCTCCCATTCCTGTAGCTCCCCACCCTTCCCCCAAATCCAAGCTTCATGGGGCTCTATTTAAATCCCCACTTTCTATGCTCAGAGACAATTCCATCTTGCTGGCTGGGCTCTGGGTTTCCATCTGGTTTGGAGGCTATTTTGATCTGCCGGATGCAGATTAGTTGTAGTGATCTGGGGCTGAGCTGTTGGAGAGCTGCCTTTATCTATAGAAGGACAATTTAGAAACTAACTCAAAGTAGGGAGAACAAATAAATAAATTCCTCTTTCCATTCTGAGCACTCTCCAGCCCTGCCCTGACAGGTAATTGCTGAATGACTCTCTCTTCAAACAGGCTCTATTTGCATGAAGAGAATAGAGCTTCAGAGAAGGGAGTGGGGGTGGTGGCTGTTGGCCAGGAGCTGCAGTGCCGATTGGGGCTTCCAGCTCCTTTGGTCAGGGCAGGAGCAGACCATCTCCTCCCTTCACCTCTAGAGGCCACCGAGGTCCCGAGAACCTGACCCTGGTTGGTTCCTTTCCGAAGCCTTTCAGAAATGACATGCCCCTACTCCCTCGTGTCTAATTGAAGGTGCTGCTTGTTTCACTTCTTTAAACACCCAGGATTCTATCAAGGCCATCTCCTTTTCCTCCAGGTAGGTAATTCCAGCTGTAAAGTCATCCTTTCAGCCTTAAGCAGAGTGTCTTCATTGATGTTGTGGCCCAACAAATCAGGCCCTTAGTGGCCAGCCTTCTGGTAATGAGTCTCCTTGCCAGACCCTGGATGGCAGGAGGCACATACACGGACCATCGCCCAGCCTATGTTCAGAACCTTACCATCTTAGTCAGAGCTTGTGTTCCACTGACAAAGCTGCTGACAATTCAGGGTCGCCATGCCATGATGAGAGAATTGAGAGAGGATTTAAGGTAATAGGATCCCAATGCTTTGAGTTGGAAGCTGTCTTGGAGGCTCAAACCTCTGTTCTTACAAATGAGGAAACTAAAACCCAAGGAGTCAAATGACTTGTTGAGGGTTATACAAATTACCTGGTAGCAGTAATCCACTCTACTATACACAACTCAATCGCTATGGAATGGGCATCTTAATTCAAATGCCACATCCTCTAGGAAGCCTTTCAGGACCATCCAAGTCAGAAATAATCTCTCTTCTCAATTGTCCTAGCACTTTAGTGGTCTATCCATTCACTCTGATATTCTGGTGGCTCCCTCCTCAGTGGAGATCTTAATCTTGACCTTGCTTGGCTCATGAGAGATTCTTGCACGTGTATTTTGTAGACCACCTACCCCAAATATTGGAGGTTTCTCTAGTGTTTGTTTATTGTCCTCTGGATACCAATGTATCAGTGTGGTTGTAGAATCACCATCTCTTATGCTAGATTGTTCCATCCCTCCACAGTCAGATGTGCCCTCCACAATGTTTCTTCCTTTCATTCTTCCTTCTATAAATCCATCCATCCTTCCTTTCCTTATTCTTTCTTCCCTCCCTCCCTCCTTCTTTCTCTTCCCCCCTCTCTTTCTCTTCCTTTCCTTTCTCCTTTTCTTTTTTTATTTTGCTAATTAACAGGTATAATACAACTCAATCCAAGGAACATTCATTAAGCCCCTACTATATTCCAAGTACTATTCTAGGCCAAAGAGGAAAGTCTATATTTTCAATGAGTTTACAGTCAATGGGAAATCATTGTATTGTGTACACCACAAATCTTTCCCTTGCCCTTGGTGTTATTTATAATTTTAATTCTTCTGTAATTTATTTACTTGACATGTATCCAACTAGATTTTTTTAAAAGCTAATATTCCTTTTCTTTTCTTTTAGACCTCTACCCTGTCTTGGAATTGATATTATATATTGGTTCCAAGGCAGAAGAGCAGTAAGGGCTAGGCAATGGGGATTAAGTGACTTGCCCAGGGTCACATAGCTAGGAAGTGTCTGAGCCACATTTAAACCCAGGATTTTCTCTTTCTGGGCTTGGCTCTCAATAGACAGTGTCCCCTAGTTGTTCACCTTTAAGCTAGTATTTCTATAGCATTTTAAAGTTTGCAAAGCGCTTTGCAAATTTTATCTAATTTTTATCACCACAACACTGAGAGATAAGGGTTAGATTATAAACTACTTTCAGGAAAGGGCCATATCATATTCCATTCTAATCTTACTGCTTAGCACAGTGTCCTTCCCACCAGAGAAGTAGTTATCCAAAGCCCCTCATAGTCATATGGTAGCATAGGTCTGCTATGTACACATATGGCAGCAACAATCTGCAATTCACACCAAAAGTGAGAAAGGAACATTTTAGAATAATAAAAACTGACATCTATTCACCTATCACTTTAAGGGTTGCAAAGTGCTTTCCCCATGACAACCCTGTGAGGGAGATGGTATACATGATATTATCCATATTTTACTGATGAAATAATTGAGGCCATGAGTGGTTATATGGCTTATTATTGGTCACAAGACTATTAAGAGTTGGAGGTAGAAATAGATAAGTGATCAAAGGATATGAACAAACAGTTTTTAAGAGAATAATTGCAACGCTATTAGAAACCATGTGAAAGATTGCTCCAGATCACTAATAATAGAAATAGAAATCAAAATAACTCTGAGCTTTCATTTTGCACCCAGCAAATTGGCAAAGATGACAAAAGATAGAAATAGTCAATATTGAAGAGGCTTTGGAAAGACAGGCACACTAAAGCACTATTGGTAGAGCTGTGAATTGGTCCTTCTAGAAAGTGATTTGGAATTATACTTAAAAAAAAATCTTCAGATCCATTGATCCCACTGCTCAACTTAAACCCTAAAGAGGTTAATGATAGAAAGAGACATCCTATGTACACCACAATATTTGTAGCAGCATTTTTTAAAGTAGCAAAGAAAGAGAAACAAAGTAGATGTCTATTGATTGAGGATTGGCCAAACAAATTGTGATGCATTAACATAATGGCATGTTAATGTATCCTAAGAATCAATTAATGTGAAGAATTCAGGGAAGCATGAAAATACATGAAGGGTGAGAAAATCAAAACAAAGAAAATACCCACAATGATTGTAATGATGTAAAATGAAAGAACAAAACATCAAAACTGAGTGCTCTATAATTATAAAGACTAAGATTGGCCAGAAGAGATGAGAAAATGTACCTGCTTGACTTCTTGTACATAGATAGGGAAATTGGGGTATGGAAAATTGCTTACACCTGTTGTTCTCAGAGGTTGGGCTCAGAACTCCTGGGAATCCCAAAGACCTTTTCAGGGTATTTATGAGGTCAAACTCCTTTCAAAATAAAGCTAAATCATTTTTTTTCTAATAAAGTAAATATCCATAGATGTAATCCACATAAGCAAAAGCTCTTTGGGAGATCTTTAATAATTTTAAAGACTGTAAAATGGCCAGTAGTACAGACTAGACAAAGGAGGTTCTGAAATAACAGGCCTCAATAACCCAGTGTTTGATGAAGTGGTAAACATAAGTTACCTAGGAGAAAATGATCTCTGATAAAAACCTGTGAAAACTGGAAAGCAGTCTAACAAAAATGAGGCTTAGACCAACATCTTAAGCCAAACTCCAGAATACATTCTAAATGATACATGATCTTGATATTAAAGATTATACTATCTTAAAAATTAGAAGAGAAGCGTCATATATTTTTCAGCTATAAGTAGGAGAGGTATTCTTAATCAAGCAAGAATTAGAGGCAATTACAAAAAATAAAACAGATAACTTGAATTGCTTGAACCTGAAAAACTTCTACACAGACAACATTAATGCATCTTGGATGAGAAGAGAAATGATTGAATGGGAAAAAGAAATTTTTATCAGATCTCTCTGATAAGAGTTTGGTGTCCAAGATATAAAAATAATTTAGATGTGTGTGCACAAACTACAAAGCATTTAAATGTATTTGAAAAAATACTCCAAATTACTACTAATAAGAAAAATACAAATAAAATCCTCTTTGAGTTTTCACTTCATACTCTCTAAATTGGCAAAAATTATTTTTAAAAATAGCTACAGTCAATGTTGAAGGGGAAAGAATGATCCATTAATACACTGTTGGTGAAGCTGTAAAATGGTACAACTATTTTGGAAAGCAATTTGGAATTATGCAGATAAAAGGACTAAAATGTTTATATCCTTTGAACGGGAGACTCCATTACTGGGCTTAAACCCCAAAAAAGTCAACGATAAGAAAAAAGTCTCCATATATTCCAAAGTATTTATAGTAGCATTTATTTTGTGTGTGTGTGATAGCTAAAAATTAAAAATCAAATAGTTATCTCTCATTTGGGAAATGGCTAAAGAAATTGTGGGGCATAAGTGTAATGGAATCTTACTGTTTTGTAAGAAAGTTTGTGTGACAAATACAAAGAAACATGGAAAGATCTGATGAACTGATACAAAGTGAAGTAAGCCACGAGAAGAAAACAATACACACAATAAGAATGACAATGTAAATGGGGATGGAGGCAGGGAACCAACCACAAACAAAAAATCAAGTCAGTGAAACAAATTTATAAAGATCAAATGAAAGAGATGTGAGGAGACATCCCCAACTTACACTTTTGTGGAGGTAGGAAATACATTGATGTACATTGCACATGTTTTGGGGCTTTTTCAATGTAATGATCAGCTGTGTTGGGTTTTTTTTTTCTTCTCTAAAAAATATCATTTGTCATATGGGATGGCTCTCTGGGAGGAGGAAGAGAAGGAATATATGGGATATATGGTGATATAAGAAACAGAAAATATCAATAAAAACTTACAAAATTAAATTTAAAAAAGAATGTAAAAGGGTAGTGAGACCAAAACAATTGAGTATCATTGGCATATTCTCTGTCATAGTCATTTATGACTGTTTAGATTGCTTCTCTTTCTCTTTTTAATTCTTTGTTGCATATGGGAATATGCAACAAAGAAATATGGTAGGGATATACTCAGAAATGAAAGTTATATAAAAATAAAAGATAGCATTAAAATTTTTTCAGAGTAAAATACTAAACTAAAACAATACTATGACAAAAGCCAAAAGTAGAATTCAAAACAAGATCTTTTGCTACTATGACAGGGGCTGGCACTAAAGAAAAAATGCCAGGCTGAAGAGTGTGTGAAACTGATCATCCTTGATGGGGGAGGAGTCAACTCTGGTTGGTAGGGGAGCTGGTCTCTCTCAGTCTTGAGAAGCAGAAAAGAGAGGGTGAAAAAAAAGACTTTCTCCTGAGGGTTACCCATTTTTCCTGCTGGTGACTGGAAATCCTTTCCCCCAACACTTTCCAATTGAAGGGACTTTCTGAAGAGAAACCTGAGCAGACTTTGCCTCAGCTCCTGTTATCCAGGGGTGAGTCAACCTGACTTTCTCTCAGGGGGCTCAGGCCGCCAAGCCCTAAGTTCTCCTCAAACTCGAGGAGGGAGTTAGATAGAGACAGGGACACCCTTTCCCCACTTTCCTTTTCCCATTCTTTATTGCCAGTTATTCCTTTGTATTATTCTGATGGAGTAGACCTTAAAATAGTTATCTGTTTCCCAAGGTGTGAACAAGTGTGAGTGAACAGATCAAGGGGAGACCCTTTGGTCTCAATTAGTGGAGGGGGGACAAGAGGGACAAGAATGAATTGGGGAGAGCAGCTTTAGCTAAGGAGGGAAGGCAGAAGGGGGGAAATCTTCAATCCCCCCTCCTCTCTCTGAGCCAACCCTAAACATCATCTATCTTCCCTGAACCCTGCTTTGAGTAGGGAGGTTCTCCTTTCTTTCCCCCCTCTATACTAAAAGACTGAACCCCTGGAGTTATAATTAACCTCCCTTTATAATACACTACTGACAATACTCTTATTTCACTACAATAGTGCCTCATTTCAGTGCCAACATGGGGAAGATATAGAAATGCTAGAATAGATATGCAGACAGAATTTTAAAAAAATTATAATAAACATTTCAGGAGCAGGAATGTATTTGGGTTGGGGGAGCAAAGAGAGTAAAGTAGCCAAGAGTATTCTACAGACTACCAGGATTGTAACTTTCCATGGACCATTGATCAATCTGATAAGGTTTTGTGGAGGAAAAGTTAATGGATCACTTAAAAACCAGAAGGGGATAGCTTGCCAAGTTGGGTAGGGAGGGTGCATATGGAAGACCCTCTTAGTCTAGTATTCTGGTATAGTGGGCAAAGTACTAGACAAGGAATCAGAAGGGCTTAATTGGAGTCCCAGCTCTGACATTTGGTAATTGTATCACAATGGGCAAATCATTTTTCTGAGCCTCCATTTCCTTATTTATAAAATGAGCATAATAATATTTGTATTAACTTTCTAACAGAATTTATTTGAGAACAGCAGTTTCTAAGCCATAAAGCACTATGGAAATATAAGTTCTGTCTCTATTTCTTTAAAGAAGATAGGTTGAAATTCTACTTCTATGTCACCATTTGTTTGACTCTTATGAGGAAGTTGGACTAGATTTTAGCTCTAAAATTATATACTTCTATGATCCTTTTTAATAGCTTCCATTTATATAGTGCTTTCAGATTTGCAAAGCACTTTACCAATATTTTCTCATTTTGTCTTCACAACACTGAGCGATAGATGCTATTATTGTCACCATTTTACAGATGAATTGAGGTAGACTTTTCCAGGGTCACACAGCCAGTAAATGTCTGAGGTTAGATTTGAATACAGGTCTTACTGATTCTAGTCCTTGTATTCTATCCACTGTGCCACCTAGCTTTCTAATCCTAAGAGAAAATATCAAAGTGGCTTGGATCTTCTTAGAGCCCCCAGGAGTCCTGGGGTGGGCATATTTTATCACATGTTCTCACTGGGCCATGCAGTTGATATATTCTGTTCCTTCCAGTCACCTAAGTTTGAAATCTCAGCATTACCCTTAAATCCTAATGAATACTCCTTGCACATAACCAACTTGTCATATTGTAGTTTCTGCCTTTACCACATCTCTCATCTCTCCACTCACAGAGCCACCACCCTACTACATCACCCTTCACTTGTATTATTACTGCAGCAGCCTTTTAATTGGTCTCCCAGCCTCAAGTCTCTCTTCAATCCATTCCGTCCTCCACTCAGCTGCCAAACTGATCTTCCCAGTGTGCAGGTCTGCCAGATCACCCTCCTACTCAACAGATTTCAATGGATTCCTGCTGCCTCCAGTACCAAATATGAAATCCTTGGTTTGGTTTTTACAACCTTTCACAAGCGATCCCCTTCCTATGTTCCCAGTCTTTACTCCCATGATCCAGGTAGAAGTGGTGGACTTGGTATCTCTCACATATACCATTCCATTTCTCCTTTCATGGAATCCATTCGCCACTGGCCTTTGTCTCCTAGAGTACCTGCCTTCCTTCAGTCCTCATCTCAGATGCCACCTTCTGAAAGAGCCTTCTCATTCATCTCCATTCCTCTTCCTTCTGAGCTCATCTCCTTTATATATCTTATATGTATATGATTTTTTTCATATATTCTGTCTCATTAGAATATGAGCTACTTGAGGATGGGGGCTCTTTTGACCTATCTTAGTATTCTCAGAATGTGGTATAGATACCGGATCATAGGGCGCACTCAATAAATGCTTGGGACACCTAGATGGCTGGAACACCAGGCCTAAAGTTAGGAAGACTAAATTCAAATTTGACCTCAGACTCTTACTAGCTATGTGACCTTGGGCAAGTCACTTAACTCTGTTTGCCTCAGTTTCCTCATCTGTAAAATGAGCTGGAGAAGGAAATGGCAAACCACTCCAGAATCTTTGCAAAGAAAATCCCAGATGGGATCATGAAGAGTCAGATGTGGCTGAAATAACTGAACAACAATATCAAAGTTATGCAAAAGAGGCAGCTTAAGTGTTATAGTGAGTAGAACACAAGGCTTGGAATCAGGAAGACCTAATTCAAATCTGGCCTCAGATCCTTGCTAGTTGTGTGACCCTGGGTAAGTAACAACCCTATTTGCCTTAGTTTCTACATTTGTAAAATGAGCTGGAGAAGGAAATGGCAAACCACTTTAGTATCTTTGCCCAGAAAATCCCAAATGGGGTTATGAATAGTTGGAAGTGACTGAACAACAACAAATCACGGGCAAGTCTTTCCTCTGGGCCTCAGTTTCCTCATCTGTATAATATGGCTGTTAGATTAAATGAACTCTAGGATGCTGCCTGGTTTTAATAGTCCATGTATGTCTAAAATGTGAAAGCCCCCAAGTTTTAAAAAAATAATCCATCTTTCCACCCAATTACATATAAAAACTTTTCTTTAACATTTTTAAAAAAAATTGAGTTTGACATTTTCTTCCTCTTTCCCTCTTCATCCCTTCCCTGAAATGGTACAAAATCAAATATAGATTCTAATTTTGGGTATCATGTCTCCCATTAGGATGTCTTCCTCCTAATCATCCTCACCCCCACCTTACCTTCACTTCCAAGAATTCCTGAAGTCTCAGGCAGAGGGTAATAGAGTGGAAAGAATGATGAACTGAGAGTCATAGGACCTGTTCTGCCACTGCATGACCTTGGGCAAGTAACAACTTCTCTAAACCTCATCTGTAAACTGAAGGAGCTTAATGAGATGATAGCTGAGATCCCTTCCATGTCTCTAGATTGCAGGGGGAAGAGCACTGCTTTTGAAGACTTGAATGTGAGGTCTGTATCTACCATTAGATAGGTGACCTTGGACAAGTCCCTTAACCTCTTTCAATTTCAATACCCCTGTATGCAAAATGGGATTGGTAAGACTGGCACTGCCCCTCTGACACTGCCTGTGATGAATAGGCTTTAGCTGTATTAATGAGAACTATTACTATCCTCTCAGAGAAAAGTCCATAACAAATTCACTCAGACTATGATATTATTGGCTGAAAAATCTTCCTGGGTTTTTTTTTTCCTCCCAGAAGTATTTGCATTTTAATAGTGCCAGGAGAAGGCAGTAACTTAAGGTAAAGTAATAAAATACTAATGATGGAATTTCTGACACTGGTAAGTGGGCGAAGGGGATATTTCTGGGAAGGAAGGTCCTCCTAATGGGTCTCAATTTGCATCACATAAAGATCTAACTTCTTCTCTAAGGTAGCATAACAAGGCTTGTCATGCTCATGTCCCTCTGAAAATAGTAGAGAAATGGGAGAAGGTAAAAGAAATTCTCCGTGTGGGAATTAAGCATTCAGTTCTGTCAACCTAATGTTTTTGCCACATTTTAATTCTTCCTTTTTTTAATAGATGCCCATTTCACAGCTAAGGAAATTGAGGCTTAGAAAATAACAGAATCTCTGAGGTAGAAGGGAACACAGAGGTCAGCTAGTCCAGCTAATAGTTGATCAAGAAATCTCCATATTCAGAGGAAAAACTGTGGGAGTAAAAACACCAAAGAAAAACAACTGCTTAATGACATGGGTGGAAGGGGATATGGTTGGGGATGTAGACTCTAAATGAACATCCTAGTGCAAACACCAACAAAATGGAAATGGGTTCTGATCAAGGACACAAGTAATACCCAGTGGAATTGCACATCGGCTACTTGGAGGGGTAGGGGGAGGGGAGGGAGGAATAGAAAATGATTTTTGTAACCAAGGAATAATGTTTGAAATTGACCAAATTTAAAAATGTCAAAAAAAGCAATCTATAACCAATTTGTTGGGTGGCCCATTAACCTCTATTTTAAAAAGGTAGAATGGTAAAATGGAGTGAGTTATAGACTTGAAGTCAGGACAACACTGTGTTCAAATCCTGACCCCAGCATTTACCAGTTGTGTGACCAAGGGCAAGTCATGTAACCTTTCTGAGACTCAGTTTACCCCATCTGTAAAATGGGCAGAATATTTGGTGTATCTATCTCACAACATTGTTGTCAAGATAAGTGAGATCATCTATGTAAAGCATTTTGTAAACTTTAAAGCAATCTTTTAAAAATCTTTTGAGGGGAAACTTATTATGCCCTAAAGTTTTCCCCTTCATTTTAGAGCAGCTCTAATTGTTTACAATGAGCTTAAATCTGTCTCTCTGCCAGTCCTATCCATTGCTCCTGGGGCAGTGACATGACACATCTAGGATTACAATTTATCTCCCTGGTTTCTAAACAACAAGTAGAATGGGCAGATAAGAACAATTTGTTCCAGAGGCCATAAGGTGGTGGAAGCAGGTGCTGTGCAGTGCTTAGAGATTTGTCAGACATTGAAGATGCCAAGGTCATCCACTGCAACCCCAGGCCAGCATCAGTCCTCTTGATTTTTGCCTTGTCAATAGACTTTGACAACTCTGAGGGAATGAGACTGAGGACTTTGTGCAGTTCTGCCTCCCTTAAATCCAATTCATGAGCAAGTCAAGACTGATCATGCCATGATGCCACTAGTCCTTGTAAGGAATTAAAATTAAGGGTTTTACTAAATATATGTGGTGGCTGATTTTTAAATATTATAGCTCAAATTGACTTTCAGTAGCTTTATTTACAATGAGGTAGAAAGATTGAAAGTGGAGAAATGTAAAAGAGGCTAGCCTGTTACCCTCAATGTTGCTCCTATCCCTGGCTCAACCCAGGCAGGACTCATTAATACCTCAGCCAGAGGACTCAGTGGCGAATTAAACAAGAGTTCAAACCATGTGGCCTTCTCCAAGAAGGTGAGGCATCTCCAAAACTAATCTCTCTAGAAGCCAGGAAAGGAGGGTCAGCTTCTCACTCACCCAAGAGTAAGCTCCAAAGGAGAAGCTCCAGGAGCAGTCTTACCAGAAGCAGTCCAAGAGCCAGAGTCCCAGGTTGAAATCCCAAATCTTAGCTCCAAGCCATAGTCCCAGTCCAAAATCCTCCAAGCCAAAAATTCAGGCCAAAGACCCTCTTGGACAGGAAATTCAGGACTTTTATAGGCTTTTCCCCCTGGGACTTCCTGTCCCTTCCTCCACTTTATGGGAGCCAATTGCAGACTTTAAATTTGCTTAGCACTGCCGGTGGGGGGGGGGGGGATTGGTCACTTCTAGAGTTGACAACCACTTTTAGCAAGTGGCTTGGGACCTCTCCTACTTAGTGTTAAGTAGGGGTGTTTTCGGTTTTTGTTGACTAATTTAAAAATAGGCAAGGGGAGAGTTAATTCTATTTTCACATCCTCTTTGAAACTGACCCAACAACAACAAAACAGTATGCTGATGGCTGATTGGCTGCCTAGTGGACTTGCTAGATTTGTTTGGTTGTTTTTCCTGCCTTAATGGGCCAGGTACATTGGTTAGTTGTTATGCATAGTTCTCACTGGTCACTATGTTTTGGAGGGTGCCTCTCCTCTCCTGGCCAGAAAGCAAAGGATCTTTCTTAGTCTTCAGGTGGGGTCCAGTAATTTTCTGTGGTCCTTTGCCTAGAACCAGTGATTATCTACCATTACGGATAAAAGCCTACCTCCTACACGAAGCCTTCCCCAAGACTCTTTAATCGTAGTCTCTTTCCTCTGTTGGTTATCTCTCATTTATCCTCTATAAATCTTGTTTATACATAGTTGTGTGTATATTATCTTCTCCAGTGGACTTAGAGTTTCTTGCGGGCAGGGACTGTGTTTTTCCTTTCTTTGTATCCCTAACATTTAGTACAGTTCCTAACACATAGGGGCTTAAAATGTTGATTGATTGATTGATTGACTAACAATAACCCACGATTCTCTGCTATAAATCAAGTATCTGCTCTCCAGGTTATTATGAGTCATAGAACCCTAGCGAAGGAAAAAGCCTTGACTGAATGTCTGAGGAGCTCTAGAAAGGCTTCCTACCCCCCTAATTTCTCCTCCTTAAGTCTGTTGTAAGGTCGATAATTCTGTCATTATAGATCCCATCTAATACCCTAGTGAGGCATAAGCTTTGATCATGGAAGGCAAGTCCTGGAAGACCCTACCAAGATGTGAAACATATGAATGGGAGCCCAGGGATGAATTATAAATCTATTGTCTGAGGACCAGTTTTGCTAACTTTAGAGAAGTTCATAACCAGAGGGTATGCCATCAAATGATAAATTTAGGGAGAGACAGAGGATGTAGAAACTCTAGAAGATCACTGACTAAGGGGTAAATGAATTGCCATTGGCTCCTGTGGAGGGAATGTCACATAATGAAAACACAGATTTTTTTTTTCTGGAAGTATTGAAGTTAGGTAGTGCCAACTCCCATAATCCTCTGTTAAATTCCACTCAGTAAGTAATTGTTGAGTGCTATCAGCCAGGGATTAGTTGATCAGATGGCTTTCTAATGTGACAGCTGGCTTAGACAAAATAGGACACCAGCAAGTAAGTTTCAGTAGGAGGGAGGAGAAAAAAGGGAGGACCAGTTCTAGATCCCAGGAACCTGTTCAGGGTAGGCAGGGAAGAACTGAGAAGATAGCCAGAGTGGGTTGCTATGAGTAACCATGGAGCACCATAGGGGCACTAGGCATTGAGGATGATTAAAAGGGATGAAGCAGAGATGAGTAACACCAAAGACAAGCTTTGCCTACTTCACAATTTTGCCCAAGGCTCCTTCACTGCTGGGATAATTCATCTTTGCTTTCTTATAAAATAAAGGTGAAGATACTTCTTAGCTCCAGGAAAGAATTGGGTCACTTTGAATTGTCTCATCTAATAAGGCCTTGGACTTTGCTTGAGGTTGATGGAGGCTTATGTTGTGTTTGCTTTCTTTTCTCAGGATGAGAAAGCAAAGGACCAGTTATCTCATCTACTAGGAACCAGTCTTTTTCCAAGTTCTGCTGGGAACCACTGATTTTCCATAGTTGAGGAATAATTTATCTTTAATGGCCCTATGGTAGGAAACAATAAGTAAGCACTGAATTAACAATACTAGATATAACAGCATGTTCCATGTCCTTCTCCTAGGAACCAGTCCATTTCCAATGTTCTCTGATAAGAGTCAGTGATTTCCCATGATAACCAATTGTCTACCATGTTCCTCTGTAGGAAACTAACAAATTTCCCATTATCCTCTGCTGTAAATCATTTATTTCCCATCATCCTCTATAAGGAACCAGTTATATTCCATGCTCCTCTGCTAAGAACCAGTTATTCTCTGTGGTTTTCTGCAAACCAGCCATCTTCCATTATTTCCTAACATAGAAGACAAGCTGTCTACTTTCCTGATTATAGAATCATAGAATTGGAAGGGACTTTAGCAGTCATCCATATTCTATATGATTTCATGATTCTACAACTCAAGCCTATTTTAGGCAGCATAGTGCAGTAGAGAGAGTGCTAGACTGTGAGAGAAGACACCTGGATTCAACATATCACAAGCTGTGTGACCACAGGCAAGTCATGTAATCTTGATAGCTGTAGTTTTGTTATCTGTAGGATGGGGAATAATAATATCCAAAGTGCTTTCCTCACTGTATTGTAGGTGAGGCTGAAATGAGATAATACTGTATGTATAAAATACTTTGTAGAGCACTATATGAACACTAGCTGTTTTCTCTAGGCAGCTGGGTCCCTCAGTGGATAGAGCACTGACTGACTCCAGTCAGTCATCAGGAAGACCTTACTTCAAATCTGACCTTAGACACTCACTAGCTTTGTGTCCCTGGGCAAGTCACTGCACCCCATGTGCCTCAATTTCCTTATCTGTAAAATGAGCTGGAGAAGTAAATGGCAAACCACTCTAGTATCTTTGCCAAGAAAAACTCAAATAGGATCATGAAGAATCTGCCATGACTGAAAAAACAACTAAATGATAGTTATTTCTACTATTGTTCGTTCAATTCACACTTGAAGCATGAATTCCTTCTATAGTTTCCTCCACAAATAGTCAACTGCTCACAAATTTCTAGTGATGGGAAACTGAGGCAGCCCATTCTATTTTTGGGTCCCTAAGGTGAAGAGCAGGAATTGAAATGATCCTGATGCTCCAAGAGCCAGAGACTCAATCAGTCTGGAGATTCTCTAGGGTAGGGGAGGAGTTCATTAAATGGTTTGGAACGGAGACCGGCAGGCAAGAGTGAGACTTAATTCCCTTCCATACCCAGGGGAAGGGGGTCTCTTTTGGAAGAGATTTGCATTGGCTTTAGTTGATTGCAATTATGCCGTCCTCTGCCGAGCTCAAAATAAAATGAAACCCTAACAAAGTTCCAGGTTTAATTGAAATTTCCTGGGATCTGTTATTACATCGCCGTGATTGTTCTGTGCCACTAATGAGCCTGTGCTAGCTGATTATCCAAGTGTCTCTCCAGTCACTATTCCATTATTGCATTATTAATGATCAGATATGATTGTCACAGCCTACAGCTTGAACATCAAACAAGCCAGGGACAAGTTGGAAAGACAGACAGATTGGGGAGGTGGGAGTGGGGCTATGCCCTGTAGTAGCACTGAGACCTCAGGTGAAGGGGAAAGAGGAGGAATGATACTCTAGATATGATGGGGAAAAGACTCTCAAAGGATAAGGTATCCTGGGGTGAAGGGATTCAGCTAAAGATGATGACTGACATTCAGGAGGTTAGAGGGATTGATTGTAAACATTTCTGTGAATTCAATTCAGAACAGAACTTACCCCTCACTTTGACTAAGTTTATAGCAGTTACTTTCCCTTTCTCTCATTTTAAGGAAGAGAAAATTAAGGCCCAGAGGTCATTCTGATGGTGAAAAGATCTTTGGAATGGGATCAGATGGAAAAAGAACTTTACCTTAAAAAGTAATGAGTTGTCTGCCTCTGGAGGTCTTCCTGAAGTGGCAGTTGAATGATCATTTGTCAATGAGGTTGCAGTGTGATATGTTCAAGTAGAGGTTGTTCTAGGTGACCAATGTCCCTTCCGAACATGTGATTCAATGATTGTAAGATTTCATGACCCATTGTACTGATGCCTCTTCAAGTCTCCCTAAGGGGCAGGGGAGGAGCTGAAAGTCTTAGCCAAGGACAAGACTTGAAGAAAAAAGGCTTAAATTTCAGATGATAATCGAGAAAAGGCCTATGCATCCAAGAATCTTAAAGCCATAGAATATTGGAGTTGGGAAGGACTGAAGAAATCTCCTTTCCCAACCTCCTCATTTTACAGATAGGGAAACTGAGGCCCAGACCATACAACTAATTAGAAAGTAGCAGAAGACAAGAAGGACCAGAGTTTTATCTCCTTCTTGGGACAGCTTAAAAAGTCAGGCAGAAACAATCATTTTTTTCTTTCTTTTTGGACACTGTGAATGTTCTGTTTGGAGGCAGGGGGCTGGATTGGCTAACCTCTCCAGGTCCTTTCCAGCTCTGTGCTTTTAGGTCCCAGCTCCAAGCATCCCAGAGGCCCAGGAAGGGAATCTGAGCATGTGAGGCTGGGGAGTTGGGTGGGTGGGGAACTTCCAAGACAGAAGGGAATGATTTGGAAGCTTTTGTTTTTGGCCTAATGCTAATTCTTTCTGTAACAGACCTTAATGAGAAGGCCCTCTAGGGGGTCAGACAAAGGAAGGGTGAAGAGGCAGTGGTCCTTTCTCTACTTGGAACTTGAACTAGAGGCAGGGGCCAGGTGGGCTTCCTCCTTCCCACTTAACCCATCGGGAAGACTCAACAGCCAATCTGGCATAGCAACTACTAGAGCTCCCCAGGCCTGGGGAGAGGGGTTACTGTGACTCTCACTCCGGTCTCCCCACGCCCACTACCAAGTTCCACATCTACTCCCTCCCTCCCTCCTTCCCCTCCCCCTTCCCCCCAGTTCTTTCTGGCTGCCTTTCCCGAAAACACCAGACAGGATGAGGTCATATTAGGCTCTCTGTCACTGCCAAATTTCATTCTTAAAAGATCAGCGTTGTGCTAACCCGAAAAGCGAGCCAGGAAGAGGGGGAGGGGAATTTTGTTGTTTTAAAGGGGGAGGGGGAGAAGCCAGGGAAGCCACGAGAAATAACCGACATTTGAACACGTTTTCAGAACTGGAGAATTGATCTTGGGGCCCACACATCCCCACCCTCTCCCTCGTCCCCTGTGGCTGCGGCTGTGGCTTCCCCAGGGTCCACGCTGGGCGGGGGGGCACCTGCGCCCAGCCACTCACCACCTCCCTCCACCGCGCCGTCTCCATGGAGAGCTGGCGAAGGCTGGGTGGGGGTGCCCGGAGCCAAGGTTTCCGTGACAACCCTCCGGCTGCGGCATCCCACCCCGGGCTGAGCCTGCGACTTTGTCTTCGCTGCTACCGCGGCGGCGGCGGCTGACACTGCTGTCAAACTATTTTCGTGTCGCTGTCGCTGTCAAACTCAACCCCCAGGGGCCCTAAGGACCCACGCCCACCCGTTCCCCACCTCCTCAATGCACTCACGCCGCGGTGAGGACGCTCCCCGCCACTCCTCTCCTTCGGTGCCCACCCACAGCACCCACCTCTGACTCCTGCCCCCTGCCCGTTCCTCCCACGGACGCAAAGACAAGCTGAAGGCAGGCACGCAGCTAGGCTGCCAGTGCCTTAGAGAGATCTCATGATGCCTGGTCGGGAACCTGGGCCCGGAGGGAGGGAGGCGGGGCCCTGAGAGCCTAAAAGAGTGTAGTGATCTGACATCCGGAGATTTGAGTTCGAATTGGTACTCTGAGGCTAGGCAACTGTGAGATCTGAGCAGATCTTTTTTAATCCTTACCTTCCCTGTCCATCAAATAGGCACAACAATACTGTGCACTTGCGAAGGGAAAGCCAAGTGCTTCCCAGAGATGATTGGAGAAAAGAATGATTGAATCTTCTACCAGGAAAGTATTATACATAATAATTTGGGGAATGCACTTCATATTTAAAGACCGTTCTGCACTGTCTCTTTAATGGTAGGTCTGGTGACTCTGGGGGCAGCCCATTCCCTTGTAAGCCCTATACTTCAAAAGTTTCCAGCATCCTGGCCTTAAAAAATCTGAGCAGCTGACCTCTAGATTGTTCAAACAATTGCATATCTGTTATGTAATTTTGTCTTCCAGAGAACCTCAAGAGTAGGGCTGGTAGGACATAGCTTTTTATCATCTTCTGTTTTACAAATATGGAAATGGAGGTTCAGTGAAGTTAGTTTACTTGCTTAAGTTAGCCTTAGGACTAGTTAGTAACATAGAAAGCAAGTCTCTTGACTTCTAGTCCTGTGTTCTTATAAGAGAGGAATTCCTGTTCAGGCTGGGAATCAGACTAAAATACCCTCGAGGTCTTTTCTTTTCAGTAAAGAAATTTGGTAAACAGAGGATCTCCAAATACCTTTCTGCTCAAAATCGTAGA
Organism: Monodelphis domestica; assembly: GCF_027887165.1. Lineage (NCBI taxonomy): Eukaryota > Metazoa > Chordata > Mammalia > Didelphimorphia > Didelphidae > Monodelphis > Monodelphis domestica. The sequence continues at coordinate 229,743,082 of NC_077230.1, forward strand.
ATGTTAGAGTCAGAGAGAATGCAAACCTATGTCCTACAGAATGGAGGCATCCAGGAAGTGCCTATCTCTGGGGTTTCCAGGGGATGTCTCATGCCTGGGCATAGAGCTGCTTGTGGGTATTGCCTCTTTTTTCCATGGGGCACAGTGCCTAGGCACTGTAAGTAGGGCTGGCTATTCATGCACAAAGGAGCATAGAGATTCCCTTTATGCTCATTAATATGAGGCTTTTCTGTGCTACTCTCAGAGATGAAGTGTTAGGAGTGACTCCATCACAACTGATTCAAGGAAGGTGATCAAACCCAGAGGAGAGAATTGAGCAAAAGTGAAAAATCCCTAGTCTTTAAATGTATATGGAGCATTCCATTCCCTCTGCACTATTGCCAAGTGGTTATTTGCAAAGTGAGATCCCATCATCCTTTCTCTTCTTCTTCAAGTAGGAATACCTCAGAGTCATAAATGGACACTGAGGTTGTTCATAAAGTTCTCCTAAGAATGTAGGTCCACAATCTCTTTATAGCTGCTGTTGTCAGTGTTTCCCAAATGGAATATTCTTCCTGGCATGTAACCTCAGTCCTTCCTCCTGTAGGTCCAGCCTGTGAATAAACATTTATTAATTGCCTTCTAAATGCCAGGCACTGTACTAAGCCCTGGAGTGAAAAAAAGAGGCAAAAGACAGTCTCCCTGTTTTCAAGAAGTTCAAAATCTGATGGAGAAGAGAGTAGCAAATAAAGATGTAAAAACAATATCTATAAATGACAAATAAGAAATAATTAAGAGAGGGAAGGCACTAAAATTAAGGAAAGTTGGGAAAGACTTCCTATAAAAGATAGGATTTAAATTTGCAAAATTGGGAAGTCAATAGATGGATATGAGGAGAGAGAACCTTCCAGGCATGGGGATAGCCAGAGGAAATGTCTGGAGCCTAGAGATGGAGTGTCTTGTTTGCAGAATAGCAAGGAATAAAAGAAGCAGCAATGCACTCATATCATGTACAGTCAAGACTGAGGAAGACAAAGCAAGACCCCTTGGATCTAGCCCTGGCTCTTCTGCCCACTATCTATGTGACATTAAACAAGTGACTTTACTCTTCTGGACTTCAGTCCCCTTACCTGTAAAATGAGAGGGCTGGGCATCATGATTCTTACTGTTATAGGAATAGAGTTGGAAAGGACTTTTGAAATCATCTAGACCCATGTTGGCAAACCTATAACACATATGCTGGAGAGTACCAGAGGGGGCTGTCCCCCTTCACCTCTCTACCTCACCTGAGCACATTTCTCACATGACTTGCTCCTCTGCCCAACAGCCCAATGGGAGCCCTTCCCCCCTCCCCTGTCTGAGGTAAGGGTGTGATTTACATGCAGCCTGAAGGTTGTGGTTTGGGCACTCAATCTCTAAAAGGTTTGCCACCACCAATCTGGACTCCCTTTTTTAAAACGCTTACCTTCTGACTATGTATGCACTGTTTCTAAGGCAGAAGAACAGTAGGGGCTAGACAATGGGGATTAAATGGCTTGCCCAGGATCCCCCAACTAGGAAGTTGGAAGTTTTACTGATGAGGCAAGTCAGGTCCAGAGAAGTAAAATGATAAAACTTCGTGTTATAAAGTCACACAGGTATAAAGGAGTAAAGCCAGGTAGAATTCAAACCCAGATCCCTTGACTCCAAAGCCTTCTGTAAGGTTTTGTAGTTCTATAATTCTTATAACAAACTGCCTGGGCGCCAATTGACAGTTCCTAGAAAAATAAGAATAGCTTCTAGGAGACAGACTCTAGTAAGAAACAAGGTGGATTTTCACCCAGAATGTGGACTTCCCCTTTTCTTTTGTATGTTCTCACCAATAATCCCCAGAAGACTCTTAATTCTCACCTCTCCAGCCTTCCCCATCCCCCACACACAATCTGGCCTGGAAATGATGGGTTGATTATATTCTGTGTACAATCATCACAAATAATCAATCTGTAATTAAGAACTTGCCTCAGGTCCTCTGGATGTCTTCCTTAAGACTCCTGGTCCTCCTTCCCCTGACTCCCACCTTGCCATCACCACCACCACTACCACCACCACCTTCTCACACTTTACCACCCCCTCCTCCCACCTGCCTTTTCAGCATGGAATCATTTTAATGAGATTTCTCAGTTACAAATGACCAGTTTGTAATAATTATATTTTCTTCAGCAATCATGGTTTAAAAATGATTTAAAGCAGGAAAGGCTCCAATTTATTAGGCATCAAATTTTCTGTGGTGAACTTTTAACTAGAAGATGCAGGGATGACACTAAGGGGGCCATCTCCACCACCCTGGGCTGTGCAACAGCCCTGAAATATTGATGGTTTGTAGATGGAAATATAACGTGGGAGATTTAACTTTTATTAAAATAAATGAATCTTGCAGCAACAGCTGGGCTTTGCTGCATTCCCCACCCCTTGCAGCAGAGAGGAAGGAGAGAGGGAGAGAACTAAGAAAGGGCCACAAGCTACTTTTAAATGAGGAAAAGGGAAGATGGCTTTGAAACCCAGTGGTTTAAATTTTTCCAATGATGTGACTCCATTTTTAGGATGATCATAACATTTTGTGTCTTCGGAGAACCTGTCTCACCTAAAATGAAGTATCATTTTATCCTTTTAATTCTGAGAGGCAATCTGGCATGATGGATAGAGGGATTGACCTTGGAGTCAGAAGGACCTATATTCAAGTGCTATGTCTTATTCATGCTAAGTTTTATGACCATGGGCAAGTGAGTGAATGTCTGTCTCCAGGTAATTGTCTGTAACTTTTGAGTTACAGTTGACAATTAACTCTGGTGGAGGGATTTTCCACACTAGGGGATTTTCCACAGTAATAAAGTCCCATGTCTAAATCACAAGATTTCACAATTATATGTAGAACAAGTTCTGTAATCCCCTTGTCATTGGGCAAAACAGAGGCCCAAAGAGAGTGATTTGCCTAATCACATAGCTAGCTAGATGACTAGATTAGAATTCAGATCTGTTGTATCTGGCTCTTTCTGCTATACCTTTACATCTCCACTAGGTCCATAGGTGGGCAGCTAGGAGGTATGGTAGATAGAATGCTGGGCCTGGCATCAGAAAGACTCCTCTTCCGGAGTTCAAATGTGGCCTCAGACACTTACTACCTGTGTGACCCTGGGCAAGTCACTTAACCCTGTTGGTGCCAGTTCCTTATCTGTAAAATGAGATGGAGTAGAAAATGACAAACCACTCTAGTATCTTTGCCAAGAAAACCCCAAAGGGGGTCAAAAAGAGTAGGACATCACTGAAAAAATGACTGAAACACAAAAGAAAATTCATATAGTGCCCTGAGCAACCAACAAGAAGGACATATGTCAATCAATGCAATAAATGAAAAAGGACCTGTTTGTGCAAAATATTTATAGCTGCACTTTTTATGGTGGCAAAGAATTGGAATCTAGAGTGATGTCCATCAATTGGGGAGTGGATGAACAAATTATGATATATGATGGCAATGGAATACTATTTTGCTATAAGAAATGATGAGCAGGAGGATTTCAGAAAGAGCTGGGAAGACCTATGTGAACTGATGCAGAGTGAAATAAGCAGAACCAGGAGAACATTCTACACAGTAACTGAAATATTATGGGATGATCAAATGGGATAGACTTTGCTACTAATAGCAATATGATGGATGGAGTACAAGTGCAGATGAAAACATATGATTTATCACTTGTTTATTTGGGTAAATGCTTTGGGGTTTTGGTTTTACAAGATTATTCATTTACAAAGATGACTAATATGGAAATATGTTTGGTGGGATAATACATGTATAACCCAGTGGAACTGTTTGTCAACTCTGGGAGGGTGTAGGGAAGAAGAGAGGGCAACAACATGAATCATATAACTATGGAAAACTTATGTGGAAATTTCTTATTAAAATGAAATAAAGATAAAACATAAAAAATTAATTCTGCTACTCTATACTGTTGAAGCAACTCCTAGAGTCTATTTCCCCTGCCCTTACTTGAATTGGTAGTTATTCCCCAGAGAGCATCAATACCAACTAGGTTCAAGGTCCACATTCATAAAACTAGAGCTCATGAGCCTCTGCATGTGTGTTTTTCTTTAAAAGTTATCAAGGAATCACAAATAGCATAGTATAAGAGTAACCACAAATTCTCACCAGTAAATGTACAGTGCCAGTGGGAAGAGTTGGCATCTACTGGCAGTAAGGCATACATACAGGGAACACATAGAGGAGGCAGTTCAGTCTTCTGGCCCTACAGGGGCCTGATACCCTTTCTTTTCTCATGATGCCCTTACGTCATCACTCTCCCTTGGGCATGGTAATTTTTCTAGGCAGGTTACTGAGCTGGACCTACCCCTCTGTAGCCTAATTCCTTACTGACTGTCAGGGTGATTTTCTCTTGAATTAATAGCTGACTTTTTCTCTGCAGCTATACTTTCCAGAACTCTTTTACCTCAACTATGTATTTCTATCTGAGTCTGTTCTTTTAATCCCCCCACCCCCGCAAAGACCACCTCTGCATGCTTTATCTTTTAGTTGTTATTGTTCAGTCATTTTTTAGTTGTGTCTGAGTTTTCTTGACAACAATGTTGCAGTGGTTTACCATTTTCTTCTCCAGCTTGTTTGACAAATGAAGAAACTGAGGCAAGCAAGGTTGAGTGACTTGCTCAGAGTCACACAACTAGCCTGTGTCTGAGGTCAGATTTGAACGTAAAAAAATGAGTCTTCCTGACTCCAGGCTCAGCACTCTCTACACTGCACTACATAGCTTCCACTATCCTTCACTAGCCAACAGTTAACTGCTATTCAAATTCCATCAAGAATTTCTTTTAGTGAAGTGGCTAATGGAGGATAGGCATGTCTTTGCACTTTGTTTAGTACATTGGTATCTTGTTGTCTCTGTTATCTGCCAATTTCTCATTTCATCAGTTGGGATGGGAGAGGGCTAAAATGAAAGCATCAATTGGTCAAGGAGCAGCCTCACCAACTTCCCCTCACTACCCTGCAATTGGAGGTACCCTAGTCATTGTTAAAGGAATGGGAATGCTTTTTTACCTGTTACCTTTACCGGCACTGCCCCTCAATTATCCATCGCCATCTTCCAACCTTCCTGCTGCCCTCACACTTAGGGACTTCCAGTGATAAATTAGGGTGATAAAATCTTGGGTTGGTAGCTGAGCAAGGTTGTAGAATCTCCTGCCCTTGAGATGTTTTAAGAGCCTTCTACCTATGAGGAGAAGAGCTGTTTGATAGGCTAGGAATTAGAGCTAAATCTATGATTTTACTGGCACAGGGAACTTCTGGGGGAGCTGGGAGAAGGGGAACTTCCTCTACCAGTATGGATCCTCACTTTCTTGGCAATATGCAAAATCAGAAGCTTGCCTAGAGAAAGCTCACCCAGGTAGCTAGGTGATGCAGTGGGTGGAAGACTTGTCTTAAAGTCAGGGAGACCCGAGTTCAAAACTAGCATCACACATTAACTAGCTATGTGACCAGAGTAAGTCTCTTAACCTCTGTTCGCCTCTGTTTCCTCACCTGTAACTCTCTGGGTTGTGAGAATTAAACGAGATAATATTTTCAAAGTACTTAGCAGAATGCCTGGCATATTGTAGGTCCTATATAAATGCTGGCTATTATTATTATTATCATTATTATTCATCCAACCTATTCATTCTAATGAAGACATGAAGATCTAGAGAAATAAAATGTCCATATAGGAAGCCAGTAGCAGCACTGACATTTGAACTCAGATCCTCTTATTCTAAATCCAGAAACTTTTTTTCTATTGTACTACATGTTCCCCAAATTCCATGCAGCTTGACCCTTATCTTCCCATTCATAATGACCTTCTGTATGGACCATACATAGAACTTTGTGGCGCTCCTTTTTTTTTTTTTTAAACCCTTACCTTCTGTCTTGGAGTCAATACTGTGTATTGGCTCCAAGGCAGAAGAGTGGCAAGGGCTAGGCAATGGGGGTCAAGTGACTTGCCCAGGGTCACACAGCTAGGAAGTGGCTGAGGCTGGATTTGAACCTAGGACCTCCCGTCTCTAGGCCTGGCTCTCAATCCACTGAGCTACCCAGCTGCCCCCTGTGGCACTCCTTTTGAATGCACTTATCATGGAATGCTAAGTATTACGGTTATTTGTATTTGTGTTTCCTCCTTCTTCAAGATTATAAACTCCATAAAGACAGGAACCCATGCCTTATCTAAATTTTGTATTCCTGTCACTTCCCAGCATAATATTATGCACATAGTATGGGCTTAATAAATGTTTGCTGACTGAACTTGAATAAATGAATGAATGAAGTTTAGATGAGAGGAGGAGAGCCATAGAGTGAAAAATGTGCCTCAGCCCCCAATTGCAAAAATCTGACTTGACTCTGAGTTGGAGTGGGTGGTGTGGGAAGAGCACAGAGGAATATAGTTAGGGGGATAAATACAGGGGTGCTTGGGACAGCAACAGCCCTTCTTGTTTCCCAGTTCAAACTACCACTGGATTCTAATCTGTTTGATGCCAAACTTGAAAATGTCAATTGTACAGTGTTCAATTTTGATTTTTGTTATTGTTTTTTTTCCGCTTCTATGCTGTTGAAGTCAGTGTGTATATTGTTTTCCTGATTTTATTTTATTTACTTTGCATGAGATATTATTATTATTATCAGCATTGGCATCATTATTTTTTCTGCCTAACTAGAACATGAAAGGGACTCAGAGAATGGTAGTCTAGTGCTTGCTCTGCATTTGGGATTTCTTCTAAGAGTGCTTTATGATCAGATTTCTCAGGGTCAAGACTACAGGACTAGTACTGAGTGTGAGTTTGGTACAGCCCAGGGGACAGGGTGTTTACTTTCCCAGATGATTTGATTCAGCTCCCTTCTGTTCCTACCTAAGACTCATGCTTGCTGCTCCCCGCTATTTAAAGTAATTTCAACTGGAAGATGACACCAATGCCCTCATACTAATGGCATGCTCAGTTCCCATAGGACCCTGAAACTTCCCCCAACTATAGCTGACAAACTCCCATCTGCTATTTCCTATTCCTATGATTTAGTCATTGTTTTTAATTTTTATTATCATGTAAAACAGGCTTCCATATTGATCATTGTTGTAAGAGCACATTCATACAGAACCAAAACCTCCAAAATAAAACCATAAATACACTGGTTTTGGTCTTTAAAGAGTCATTGTTAATGAAGTAGAAATCCTTTTTACCTGTCCTAAGCCTCAATTCTCCATCACCATTTCCCCACCTTCTTTCTGCCCTCATGCTTAGGGATTTCACTATATATATTGATGTATTCTTCTCAGTTTATTGAATTCTTTGTTCCACTGAAGCTACCCAAAGGTATGGCCATACCCTAGAAACAATAGAAATAACTGTGCTACCTCTATGATCTTAAACTCTGGAAATACTTTTCTACTGACTGGAATTTTCCAAGTTTTCATCTCTCCCTCTCACTCATCTTTTGCAAACACAACCTTTCTCTTCTCCACAACCTTTATTCTTCTGGTACTCCCAAGTCATCACCCTGGCTCTGGTCTAGTTTTCTTCCTTGAACAGTTCCAATCCCACAATGACCCATTCAACTATCTTCTGACAAGACCATCTTGTCTCATCATCTCTTGTACTCTTCTAGGTCCTAGCTCTCTCTTGGTTGTCCTCACCATCCACTTTTTCTGCTCCTACTCATGTGTTGCTGAATACTGCTGGAGAGTCTGAAAAATATATCAACTGTATTGACCTCAAATTGATGTTACCTAATGTCAACAGGACTTTACTGCTGCAAAATCATTCTTTTATCTTCCCTCATAGGCTTTTCATCTCTATAGCAGATATCCCAAGCCTTCTCTTTTCCTCTCCAACCTCTTCTATCACCCCAACCTCTAAGTAAAGAACTTCACTTCTCACTTTACTAAGAAAATCAAGTCAATTCCTCCTGAGCTGCTTCTCCCCTACTACACATTTCAAATCCCCTCCAATTCTTTACAATTCTCCCCTGTTTCAGTCTGATGAATAGGAGGCTCTTTTCCTTGTCAAGGCCAATCCCTATACTTGTGGCCTTGATTTCACCTCTTTCCCTCTCCCCCAGGAACTCTCCCTTTTTACATTCCCTTCCCCTCTTTAATCTTCAGACTTATCTTCAATCTCTTGCTATCTACAAACATGCTCAGGTCTCTTCCATCCTTAAGCAAGGGGGGAGGGTGGCAAGGGAGGGAGATTTGGTCCCAGTCACAGGGTGTAATCATAGATGATGAGGTGTTAATGTTTTAACAAGGTGCTAACACCCTTTTATCCTTTTATGAAGAATGAACACCTCTCTGAGTGAGTCAGAAGGGAGCCATTGGACGAGCAAAAAATACCCATACCATTGCAGGGTTTTAAATAGCTAAGCCCTGGAGATAGTGGGCAATTTGGATAAGTGGGAGAGAATGATGATTTTCACCTTGGGAGGGGACTTTTCTCTCCTTCCCTCCCCTGCCCCCTTACTGGCCATGAAGTCTATCAGCAGAGATACTTGCTCAAAAGGAGATACCTCATCTAGCAAATGAAGTCAGTTTGAGGCCCAAATCTGAGGGAGCAGAGACACATTTCAGACAGTCATGGATAAAGAAAGACAAGTCACCAGAGGTCAGAAATAAGCTTCAAGGAATGGCATGCTGGCAACTGAGAGTGAATCGCAGAGATGATTCCATGAAGAGCAAAGAGAGAAATGACTTCAAGGCCTGATTTATTAGAGTTTTGGGACACATCTACCTCATTACCATTTGTACTCCAAGTTTGTTTCCACTCTTTCTAAATAAGCCATGTATAGTTGTGGGAGAGTGAGTTCCTGGTTTGTGGAAGAAATACTTAAGAGTCCTATTGTTAGTGTGCCATCTTGGTAAATGCCCTTTCTAAGACCTAGTTTTGTCTACTGGCTGATTGCAAAGAGAATGAACCCAAGGTGGGGGTCATAAACTATAGAAGGAGGAGTCTAGCCCTAAGGGAAAACCATAGAGCCTGTGGAAGTAGCGTCCCCTTCTGGGGAATGAGAATATAAGTTATTGAAGTATCCTAGAGGGGTGCTTCACTTAAAGAAATTTCCACTTGACCCTACTAATTGCCTTGAGCTTTATCTTTTCTGGCAAAGTCCTGGAATCAGTTGTATATTCTGGTTGCCTCCATTTCCTTGCTTCCCACTCATTTCTCCAGCCCTGACAATCTGGCTCCCTACCCTAGCATTTGGTTATGGCTGTTTTCACCAAGATTACCAACTACCTACAAGTTCTCATTCTAATGGCCTTTGGTCAGTTTTTATTATCTTGTCTCCACAACTTTTGATGCTATTGACTGTCCCACTGTCTTACACGGCATACTTCTCTTCTTATTCTCTTCCTTCCTGTCTAACCATTCCTTCTCAGCCTCCTTTGCTGATTAAGTGTGGTTATCTCCCAGTGTTCCAGTCTGGACCCTCTTCTCTTTCTATACATTCTATCTCTCTTGGTGATCTTGTGAACTTTAATGGGTTCAGTTAACATCTCTATACAGATAACTCCCAAATCTATATATTCAGCCTCCATTTATTTAAAGGCAACTAGGTGGCATAATGGATAGAGAGCTGGGCTTGGAATCAGGAAGACCTGAGCTCAAATACAACCTCAGACACTTACTAGCTTTGTGATCTTGCACAAGTCACTAAATCTTTGCTTCCCTCAATTTCTTCAACTATAAAATTGGGATAATAATATCTACTTCCCATAGTTGTTGAATCAAATTAAATATTTGTAAAGCACTTAGCACAGGGCTTGGTACATAGTAAATACTTAATAACTATGTGTTTCTTTCTTTGGCCTTTATTTCTTTCCTGAGTTTCATTTTTATATTACCAGGTGCTGTTTTAGACTTCTTTACCTGGATGTCCCACGAACTTCTCAAACTCAATGTGACCAAAATGGAACTGATTATTTGCCTCCCTAGAATTCCCTTGACTGAATATTTCCTTATTTCTGTTGAGGTCCGCAGAATGTAAGTCCCTTTGGAATAAGGAATATTTTTGATTTTTCTTTTTTGTATATCCAATATCCAGCATAGTCCTTTGCCTATTTTTGTTGTTCAGTCATTTTTCAATCATTGCCTGAGTTCATGACACCATTTAGGGTTTTCTTGGCAAAGATACTGGATTGATTTTGCCATTTCCTTCTCCAGCTCATTTTCCATATGAGGAAACTAAGGCAAACAGGATTAAATGACTAGCCTGGTGTCACACAGCTAGTAAGTGTCGGAGGCCAGATTTGAACTCAGGAAAAGGAATCTTTCTAACTCTAGGCTCAGCCTCTATCCACTGTACCACCTAGTTGCCCTTCCTAATAAAAGTTTGTTTTGGAATAGTCTTTAATGATGAATGAATGAAGCCAATCTCTTCTGCCTCCAAACCTTTTTACAAACTATGTTCTTCCCAGAAGCTTTATACCCCCTCTTCAGTAAGGTATATTCTTTTCAAAACCCTCATCATTTCTTTCAGGAAGTTTTGCTTCATTGACCTCAAAGCCAACTCTGATTTCTCTTTTACCTTATATTAATTCAATTCAATTAGCATTTCCAGATCCCCAAGTATGTGCAATGCCTGGTCCCTCAAAACTCTACTCATTTTATCCTATATACTTGGCACCCTGAATCATAGAATTAGAGGATCTCAGGACTAGAAGAGGATTTTAGGCGTAATCTAGTTGTAGAACTATAAATCATAGAAACTGGGTGAGTTGGAAGTCATCTTATCCAATCCCTTAATTTTATTAATTAATAAACTGAGTCCCAGAGTGAGTTTTTTTGCCTAAGATTAAACAAACATGAAGCGTAAAAGTCAGAATTTGAACCCAAATCTCCTGACTCCAAAGTCAATACTCTTCCGAGTATCCCAAGCTAATTCAAACTTTTCATTTTAAAGATGAAAAAATTGAGATCCAGAGAGGGAAGTGACTTGATCAAGGTTATGAAAGCAAATTAGAGATTATCCCAAGGAACCCATACTTCTGATGCTATGCTAATGCAAATATGCCAAAAGTTTTTTTGTTGTTTTATGCTTCTAGAGTGTTTTTTTTCTTTTTTAATAACCCTTACCTTCTGCCTGGGAACCAATTGATTCCAAGGCAGAAGAGTGGTAAGGACTAGGCAATGGGGGTTACATGACTTATTCAGGATCACATAGCTGGGAAGTATCAGAGGTCAGATTTGAACCCAGGACTTCTGGTCTCTAGGTCTGGCTCTCTATCCACTGAATTACCCAGCTGTTCCCCTAAAGTGTTTTTAGGTAGAGTGTGTGTGTGTGTGTGTGTGTGTGTGTGTGTGTGTGTGTGTGTGTGTGTGTGTGTGTGTGGTGGGCCTGTATGGCATGCACAGTTGGCACTCAAATTCTTAGTTGCCAGCCCCAAGCTAGACTCTTGGGGTCTGAAGATTTTCCTTTAGCCATATAACTTGAGGTTCTGAACGATGCCAAGGCATCCAAGACTTGGTTACTACTCTCCCGGCTGGTCTTAGAAGAATCCTCTTCTCCTCTTCTTCTCTAGGTCACATGATAGTCGTTCACATCTCTACAGTGTTTTCCAGATTTTCAAGGTGCTTTCCACACACGAGCCTCATGAGGCGATAGAGCAAATTCAGATGATCCCCATTATACAGATAAGGAAATCGAGGCTCCGGAAGAAATTGCCCAAGGTCCCAGGGCTAGTAGGCGGGGGAGCCAAGATTGAAAACTCCAAATTGCAGACTCTTTCCATTTACGATACTTCTGAAAGGCATGGAGTGGGAAGGCTGGTTTCTCCCCAAATCTAGTCAGCTTCCTGGGAGTGGGTCCTGCAATCTGAGGTGTTATTCTCATCGTGCGGGGAGAACAGCTACAAGGGAACATGAGCCAAGTTTCGTGCTCACGCTGCTTTTCTGATGAATGACAGTGAGCCAGAGAGTTTGGGTGGGTGGAGTGCTTTGAGGACCCACAGGAGACGCCGTTAATTTTGGCTGCGAGTCAGTGGAGAAGCTAAATGACTGGAAAGATCCCATGAGGGGGGCATGCGCACGGCCGAGGCAGCTGCAGCCTCCAACAGCTCCGCGGCCGTGCCAGCTTCAAGATCAAGTCACTTTACTGCTGCATCCTGGAGGGAGCGGCTTCTGTGTTGAAGTTAGGAGAGGATCGGGCAGCCAATCACCACCCCGTGGGGGAGTCGACATTATTAAATGGGAAGGGAAAAAAAAACCCTCCGAAGTCTTTTAGGGCCCCAGGAACTTAGGCATCCTTCTCAACTAGGGAAGTTATCTGGAGAAGCAAGTTCTTGAACTAATGAAGTCTATTTTCCTTTGACTCGCTTCCAAAGAAAGACTAGAAGCACCTCTACAGGCTTGGAGGAGAAGTGTCCAGAAGGCAGCAAGCTAATCCTGTAAAAGGACTCCTAACTGGCCCAGCTCTCTTAAAGGACCAGAAGAGTTGGCGAGGTCATCAGGGATGCTGAGATCTGGCTGAAAGGAAAAGGGGACTTGTTTCCTGGAGGAAGTTCCTTGAGCAAGAAGTCACACACTGAGATGCTTCCTCTTAGTCTATCTTGTTTAGCTAATATTATTGATGATATTTGTTGAACTTATCCAAGAGATCTGATATTTATCTTATTTATTCTCACGGAGAAAGGTAGATATTACAGGCATGACCACTTTAAAGATCTGTAGCTGAAGCCTTAGAGAAATCATGTGACTTCCCCAGAGTATGCAAGGGTCTTTGTAAACCTTGAAACACTAAAGAAATTTCAACTTGTGATTTAAAGGAGGAGGAAGAGGATGGTAATGATATTAGACCTCTGCTTCTTGAGTGACCGTGGCCAAGTTATCCTCTCTCTTATCCCTGGCACTTATCTTCTCTCTGACTCAGGAGTTGTGCTTGATGACCTATAAGGACTCTTGAAGCTTTAAATCTATGACCTTATGAGTCAGATCTAGAACCCAGGCTGGCTCACTTTTAATGCACTTACAGTTCCTTCTTGTCAAGTTAGACATCCACCAGCAAAGAAGCAAATGAATAATAATAATAAATACCATTTTTTTCTGGGCGCTGATCCATTACTGGTATTCCAATAGTCAACTGAGCAAAGGATTCAGAACACCCAGCTTGAATCTTGGTGAAATATGTTCATCTCATGTGATTCATGGCTTTCTTTGGGCAGCAGAGGGTTATGGTTGGACTGAATCAAAAACCTTCCATTTCATTCCTTGCTCTTCCACTTATTAGCTAAGTGACTTTGGATCAGTCACAGTTTTTCTCTGGTCTTTAATCTCCTCCTCATCTGGAAAAGGTGCATCCATATTTGCTACATGCCTCACTAAGTGGTTGTAAAGAAGACGCTTTAGGAGCTATGGGGGACCATGTTAATGTCAGCTATTATCATTCAGGCACATGTGCATGTCAGTCTCATGCTGTTATGACTTAGAACATCCATCTGTTTGAAATACGGTCCCTTGTGAGTTGAATAACTGGACCAAGGGTCATGGATTGTGTGCTTCCAGCTGTCCCTTATATGGCTCAAAGAACTTGCCTCAATGCATCTCCTGCTCTCCTTTCCAGTCTTCAATAATGGGAGGCCTCTGGGAAAATTGGTCCTGCCTCACATCTGGATGCCACAGTTCAGAAAAAGGAACAACAGCTCAGCGCATTCTTTCCTGCTTCTCCTCCCTCCCCTTGACCATCTTCAGTGGATGGGCTTTTCCCAATATCACCCTCCATATTGAATCAGTTGCCAAGACTTATCCATGATCCCCATTCCTCTGCTGACCCAGCTACCACCCTCGTTTAGGTCCTTGTCTTCTCTTGCCTGAACAGTTGTAAATTGCTTGTTACATGGTCTCGCTCCCTCTGGTCTGTGCTCTCTTCAATCTGTCCTCCACATGCCTGGCCAAATAAACTTCCAAAGGCACAGATGACTAGGTCACTCTCCAGCTTGAAAGTCTCTAGTGGTTTGCTGTATAGTTAACTCTAAGATAAAATACTGGCATTTAATTAAGATCCTCTACACTCGGATCCCCGCCTAGCTTCTCAGTCTTAGTTTACATCCCTCCACTTCACGCACTCTACCTTCTCTAACCAAATTGGAATATTACCTATTCTCAAGCTTGACAAGAAGTCTCCTCGGCTCATGGAATTTCCACAAGCCAGTGCTTATTCCTGCAATATACTTCTTCCCTCATCTCTCCTTTCTACAATCCTCCATTGCCTTTAAGGCTTAACTCAAGTAGCATTTTTTTCCCAGGAAGCTTACCCAATGATTCCTCACTAGAGAAGGGGATGGGGTAGGGGATGGGTTCCTGGGACCTTAGGGAGCTATCATGAGAGATTGCCAGAAGGTAGTACTGAGGGTGGAGAGTGGAGAAGGGAATCCACAAATGATTGCTGCTCAAAAGGAATGCTCAAATGAAAAAATATTGGAAGCCACTGCCCTAGTCAAAAAGCATTTTGGGGGCATCTGGGTAGCTCAGTGGATTGAGAGCCAGGCCTAGAGACTAGAGACGGGAGGTCCTAGGTTCAAATCTGGCCTCAGACACTTCCCAGCTGTGTGACCCTGGGCAAGTCACTTGACCCCCGTTGCCTACCCCTGACCATTCTTCTTCCTTGGAGCCAATACACAGTATTGACTCCAAGACGGAAGGTAAGGGTTTAAAAAAAAAAAAAAGCGTTTCATGCCCCTTCAAATTCTTGAATTATTCTTATCTGTAGAGTATGTAGAAAGCTCCTCAAGGGAAAATAATTTTCTGAACCTCAGTTTCCTCATCTATAAAAAGTGAATAGTAATAACTTGAACCATCTCTTTCACAGGATTGTTATGAACATACTTTGTAAATTATGAAGGTCTACATAAATGTGAGTTATTATTATAGAGAATCCTGAAGGTGTATGGAAAGCCAGGAAAGACATAAAACTGCATTTATTATTAATCTATGGTTCTGGGGTATAGCTACATGGCTCAATGAATTGAGAGCCAGGCCTAGAGACAGGACCTGGTCCTGGGTTCAAATCTGATCTCAGATACTTCTTAGCTGTGGGACCCTCAGCAAGTCAATTAACCCCAATTGTCTAGCCCTTAATGCTCTTCTGCCTTGGAACCAATACCCAGTTTTGATTCTAAGATGGAAGGTAAGGATTAAAAAAAACAATCAAACTAATCTGTGGTTCCAGAGGGCTTTCTAAGGTGTACTCAGTTAGTTTTTCTTTTTCCCAAGCAAATTTGGTTTATGGGCTTGCAGTGTTGGAGATCCATAGTACTAGGCACTAGCCTAGACATCTGTTATGACATCTAGCAAGTCTCCCATATTCTTATCCACCTCATCTTCTATAAGATAGTCAAAATAATCTTCCACGACTGACCATGTCATTCCCCTGTTCAAAAAACTTCAGTTTTTTCTATTGTCTCTAGAATGAAATATAAAATACTTCGTTGTTATTGTTGTTTAGCTGTTTTCAATTGTGGCCCTTTCTGTAATTTTCCTGGCAAAGATACTGGAGTGGTTTGCTATTTCCTTCTCCATTTCATTTTACAGAAGAGGAAACTGAGGCAAGCAGGATTATGAAATTTGCCTAGGGTCACACAACTAGTAAATGTCCAAGGCCAGATTTGAACTCAGGAAGAAGCATCTTTTTTGACTCCAGACCTGGCATTTAATCCACTGCACCACCTAACTGCTCTATCAATTGCTTAGCCTGGCATTTAAAGCCTTTTAAAATCAGGTTCCTTTCTATATTTTCAGTCATATTTCTTTTCTTTCTTCTCGACTTAAGACTTATTCCACACTAGACCCTTTCACACATGTTAAATTCTAGTAAGACTGGGCTGAAGTTATGCAGGATCTAACTCTTAACATTTCCCATTTTCATTTATTTATGTAGGCCATTCTCCAAATCTGGAATGTTGTCATCCTTTTCATCCTTCAAGGCTCTGCTCAGAATCTATTTCCTTTCAGATCCCACCAAGTAAAAATGTTTTACTCTAAATTTTTCTAGAGTACTTTGGCTGCATCAAAATAATGTGAATGCATCTTTTCTTTAATATTATGGTAATCTATCCAAATACATTTTATGCCCTAACCTCAACCTCTTCATTCATTTGGTATTTCCTGTGTGGAAGGTCTGGTCAAACCCTTCTGAATGGTTATGCCTGAATGGTTATGCCAGGAAGCTCTGCCTCATTCTGGGGGCTTGCTGGGACCAGGACCATCTTGTCTACAAACTAGAATATTTAGGAAACCTTCCCATTGCTGAGTAATCCCTTTTCAACCTCAGTCAATTAAATGGATCTCTTCTATCATAGTGGCGAACACCTTTGACAAGAATATATCGCCTTACTTTATGCCTCATCCATTAGGGTGACTATCTGGGACAGACGGCACACATGGGCAAGCTGAGTCCAGAACTGAGCAGGAGAAAAGCGGGATGGATTGTCTTTGGGAAACTAGCAAACTCCTGAAATGACCTTAAGCTTCAAATAGAAACAAAGTCCCATATTTGAAATACCAGCACTCTACTGGTTTTGCTTTATGGCTCTATCCTATGGGATAGATCGCCTCTGAAGAACTGGAAAGGAGTATCGCACAAAGAGGCAAGTTACAACGTATAATGAGACACTTAGAAGAAGAAAAAAAGGAAAAGATAGAGTGGGGCTGGGGGGCAGATTATTGAGAGCCAGGCTTGGAGACGGGAGGTCCTGGGTTCAAATCTGACCTCAGACGCTTCTTAGCGGTGTGACCCCAGGCATGTCACTTCATTCTGATTTCCTATTCCTCACTGCTCTTCTGCCTTGGAACCAATACATAGTCCTGATTCTAAGAGGAAGATTTAAGAAAAAAAAAAAGAAGATGGGCTGGATGAGGGATGATAGGCAGATAATCAAGGAGCTCTATTGCAATGTCTAGTAACTCTTGCAATGTCTAGGAAAAGTAAAGAAAGCCTGGAGCGCATTGGACGCCTGGACCAACCCCCCTCCATAGTGAACTCTGAGGAGAGAAGAAACTCAGAGCAGAAGTATGTGAACGTAGAGAAGAAACATTTCTTAAGTACCTATATCTTAACTGAACAAAGATCATCTAGCCTACTCCCCACAGCCTAGAGATGAAAAAACTTAAGACACAGAGAAATAAAATTGCTTGTCCAGCCATTTGTCCACTCCTACTTTGTGCTAGGTACTGTACAAAGCTCTTTACAAATATGATCTCATCCTAGGCTCAAATCTGGCCTCAGATACTTCCCAGCTGTGTGACCCTGGGCAAGTCACTTAACCCCCATTGCCTATCCCGTACCACTATTCTGCCTTGTAACCAATACACAGTATTGATTCTAAGATGGAAGGTAAGGGTTTTAAAACAACAACAACAACAGCAACAAATATGATCTCATCCTGGGTTCAAATCTGGCCTCAGACACTTCCAAGCTGTGTGACCCTGGACAAGTCACTTAACCCCCATTGCCTATCCCGTACCACTCTTCTGCCTTGGAACCAACACACAGTATTGATTCTAAGCTGAAAGGTGAGGGTTTAAAAAAAACAACAAAAACAAATGTGATCTCATTTGAGCCCTACAGCAATGCTAAGAAGTAGGTGCTATTTTTATCCTCATTTAACAATTGAGGAAATTAAGGCAGACAGAAGTGAAATGATTTACTCAGTTACAAAGTCAATAAGATTCTGAGGTTAGATTTGAACTCTTCTAAGTCTTCCCGACTCTACTGGAGAGAGTATTAAGACTTGGAGGGGCAGGCGTGGCTAGGTGTGGTCCCTATCATTGGGAAGGGGGTTCTAAATTGAGATCCCAGATCCCTTCACATATTTGGGCAGGCTTATTGGTGTATTTGTTGTATCTATACCTACCCCTGGGCCCTGGAGGACAGAAGGGAGGTCAGTTTTCCTGGGGTATCCCCAGCCCTGGATGCAGGCGCATTACAAAGATGAGGTGTTTCATAAATAGCATTGGGTTGAATGGAATTCCAGCAGTCCTGACTGTTCTCAGCAGGCACATTTAAAATGGCATTAAAAACCCTTGGAAGTGGCAGAGAAAGAGGATGGCCCTTCTACTATATCTTGCTTTATGCTGGCATCCTTCGCATTGTCCCTGGTTGGATCTGCCACATTTTAAGAACACTGTTGATAAGGTGGAGGATATCCACAGAAGGGCAGCGAGGAAGGTGAGAGGTTTCAAAATCGTGCCACAGGCCCCGAGGAAGGAAATGGGGATATTTAATCCTAAGAAAAAGAGACTTTGGAGGGAAACAATAATTGCCTTCCCTTATTTACAAGGCTTTCACAGAGAAGAAGAAGTCGGACTTGTTCTCCTTGGCTCAGAAAGGACGAAGTTACAGCAAAAAAATACAGAGGCTGATTTCCGTTTGACATAGGGAAGAACTTCCTAACAATTAGAAGGGTCCGGAAAGGTTGCTTTGTGAGATGATGGACCACTGAGGTGTTGGAGCCAAGTCCGTTGGGGAGAGGATGCTTATATCAGCTAGATGACCTTTGAGATCCTTCCAGCTCTGAAATGCTCTGCCGCCATATGTAGATATGAAGATATAAAGCCATATGTATAGCCCACGTGCCACTCATCTGAGGGCTTAGAGGAATTAGGGTTCTGATCATTTTCAATCTATAATTTATCTGATCTAGTAAACCATCTGTGTTGAGCTGCTGTTCCCCAGCCCCCTTCCTTTTAGAGCTGAGGACCCCTAAGGCCAATTAAATTCAGATCTCACTGTCCTTATGGACTATGCATAGAAGGAACAAACATTGACAATTGGGACAGAATTGCAAAATAAAGTGGAGAAACACAGGCTTCTCCCTGATTTCTGAGGGAGTGCAATGTACCCTCTTTTGTCACCAGAGTAACCAGAGAAATAAATTCTTCTGAGACTTCTACCTCTGAAATGGAAAAAGCATGGCAAAGTCTTTGGAGAGATCTAGCAGAAGATGGGGGACAGGGGAACGCTACCCAGGCAGGGCCTGGATCTTGTCTTCCATCATCCACTGAAGGAGTTCCTGCTTTTCTCAGCTGCCATATGGAGCCAGAGCCAGAGAGAAGGCTGCCCAGTATTATAACGGATGCCCATCACTGTCTATTTCCCACCTCATCTTGGCCCTGGGAAGCAGAGGGCTGCCAGATGTCTTTGCAGAAGCTCAACAAGTTTCTGGGGCTATTTTGTAGACTTGACAAAAATACCTCAACTTTTCGTGGTTGGTATGGAGTGGCTTTCCTCTCTCGTGTTCAGCTATGACCTTAATAGGGCTTTATTTTCTAGTTGAAATGCCTTATAGTTAGTGAGAAGGTGATATCATTGTACCTTGGACATTATTAGGTAATGGGCATCCTTCAACTGATTCCTTAGCTGAGATACGTATAATTTTGAGTCTCTTCCATTTTTTGAGACTTTAAAATTTTCATTTATTTGTTTGCTTGCATATTTATCTATTTATTATATTTGTATGTTTGTTTACAAGAGCAGTAATTATTGCTTTTTCCCATTCCTTCCCCCCAAATTGAACAAGGGGGAAAAACTCCCAAACTTCAGAATTTACATAGTCCAGCAAAGGAGGTTCCCCCATTGGATCCCTGATTCTTTCTCACATAACAGGAAGCATGTAGTAAAGCCTCTGGTGTCATTTCTGGTGGTATTGAAGGCATGTCCTAGGAGGCTACCTGCTGACCCCTTTCTGCTCAGTCTTTGGATCTTTTTTAGCACGTGCAATTTAAGTGTCCTGACTGGGGGGCTCCTTCAGGACAGCATTGTGTAGTTCTGTATTCCTCAATTCCTGCCATAGCTGGCATCTCCTTGAGTAGCTAGCTCACTCTTGAAATCTTGAGTTTGATCAGCATGAATCCTGAAAATGAATCTTTCCCCTGAAAAAATACTTCTTCCACAACACCTTGGCTACTATGGCAACCTTTGGATTCCTGGTTTGGTAGGCCTGTGCATGGGGGGGAAGTGGTCTATCAACCATGAGACCATGCATATGTTATTGTTATCCCCATCCAGAGTATATATGTATGGAGCAGCTAAGTGGCTCCATGGATTGTGTGCCAAGCCAAGACATGGGAGGTCCTAGGTTCAAGTATGGCCTCAGACACTTCCCAGCTGTGTGACCCTGGGCAAGTCACTTGACCCCCATTGCCTAGCCCTTACCACTCTTCTGCCTTGGAGCCAATACACAGTATTGATTCTAAGACGGAAGATAAAGGTTTTTAAAAAAGTATATAACTTTTGCTAAGAAACTCAAATAGTTTCCTTTGAACTTTGAACTTTGAACTTCTTTAGAACTTTGAACTTCTTTAGAAGCAGTCTTATATTTATTGCATGCATCTGCTATCATCTCAAGCCAGCAGAATCTCTTCCATACCAGATCTAGAATTTTGTCTTGGCTCAAGGGTCCAAAATGATCATGGGGTGGGGGTAGGGGCTGCTTTCAGAACCATGAATCAGGAGGCCTTGGGAAGTGCCAGCTGCCTTCTGTTGCCTTCAGTTGAATGGTAGCTCGTTTGGTACACTACTCCATTGCAGAGCTCTCGCTCCTGCTGCATGTCACATTGGGAACTATTACCCACAAGCACTCTCTTTGTCTATCAGCTTTACCTTTATGCTCTTGCCCAACTATGACAACCGTAACTGGAAGACTGCCTTTTGCTTATCACATATCAATAGATACAACCATAATGTTTCATGGTGTATCATAGAAGTGCCTACTTGAATCAATCTAGCGAGGCTCGCATGTTCCCTAGGCGCTGCCCCCGGATTGCCATTCTCTGAAGCAGCCCCCACAAGGGGAAGTCAGGCTCAGTGGACGCCTCCCAAACCAACAGTCTGTTCTATCACTGAGCACCAGTTCTCCAACAACTGAGGAGCGACAGGAATTCCACACAGCCCAGAATTCAACCAGGACACTCCCAAACACACTTATACAATGATTCCTTAAGTCAGTTTGCCTCGATTGCTAGCAGTCTGTCCAGTATAAATAGCTGCCAAATTATAACCTAGACCTTGAAAACATCATTGAAGCCTATTAGTGCAAGGCAGAGAGTAAAAGCAATTTAAGCAATGTTATTTACTAAAACAGGCAACCAGTGTAGGCAATTTACACCTCAGAAGCTCTATCTATCTTGGACAAGTCTCCACAAAATGCAATTTATGTGACCCTCATTTCTGAATTCCCATGGATTTGGGTTCAGATCTTGGGATTATTTTCAATTTATGATCTGTCTCATCTGGTAAAACACCTATTTCAGAGCACTATAGTCTCATCCAGGAGAGAGAGAGAGAGAGAGAGAGAGAGAGAGAGAGAGAGAGAGAGAGAGAGAGAGAGAGAGAGAGAGAGAGAGAGAGAGAGAGAGAGAGAGAGAGAGAGAGAGAGAGAGAGAGAACTTTGTTTTCACAATCCTAATAGAGCAGGCAGGCAAGAAGTATACATTAAAAAAGTGACATATTTAATTGGAAGAGACAATGTAAAGAGAAAACTAAATTCTGCATCAAATGAATCAAATGAAATAATGTAAGCAAAGCCCTTTACAAACATTAAAGCTCTCTGTAAATACTAGCTGTCATCCATTCCTGAAGAAGTGCAACCTCATTCTTTTTCCACCAGAGTGAGAAAAAATGTGCCAAAGTCCCTCGTGCAGCTGGACCAACTCAATCTCTGCCTAAAATGTCTATCAAATAGTCAGTCAACCAACATTTATCAAGACTTTATATGTGCCCATTACTCTACTAAATAATGTCAGTTTCCACAGTATGGTTACATAGGGATTCTTTGTTCATTTGTTCCTTCCTTCCTTCCTTCCTTCCTTCCTTCCTTCCTTCCTTCCTTCCTTCCTTCCTTCCTTCCTTCCTTCCTTCCTTCCTTCCTTCCTTCCTTCCTTCCTTCCTTTCTCTCTCTCTCTCTCTCTCTTTCTTTCTTTCTTTCTTTCTTTCTTTCTTTCTTTCTTTCTTTCTTTCTTTCTTTCTTTCTTTCTTTCTTTCTTTCTTTCTTTCTTTCTTTCTTTCTTTCTTTCTTTCTTTCTTTCTTTCTTTCTTTCTTTTCTTCTTTTCCTTCTTCCTCTTAACAGTCTTGTTCAGCATGCTCTTTGCTGCTGGCCAAAAGGCTGAACCACTACTCTCTCCCTCCCTCTCTCTCTCTCTCTCTCTCTCTCTCTGAATTAAGTGCCATGATGTATCCATCAGTGCTTTTCTTC
Source organism: Monodelphis domestica (assembly GCF_027887165.1). NCBI lineage: Eukaryota > Metazoa > Chordata > Mammalia > Didelphimorphia > Didelphidae > Monodelphis > Monodelphis domestica. The sequence goes on from NC_077230.1 coordinate 229,765,297, forward strand.
ATAACCTAATGGAAAGTACTTTTGCTCTTGTCCGGTCAGGTAGTGCTTTGGGCTCTAAGACTTCATCAGCACTGCACATATATACTTTGTATACATCCTGCTTGAATTTACTCATCTGTAAAAATGCCATCCACCCAATAGAATGCAAGGTCCCTGAGGACAGAGGCTGTATGGCTTGTATCCTCATCTCTTAGTATAGTTCTTGACATATAGAAGTCACTTAATGAGTTGAATCTTCCCATCACATTTGCTAGTGTCCTTTTTCACTGAACAGCCAGCATACCTGTCCTCCTTCCAATGATAAGTGCTACCATTTTTCTAAGGTACCTACTATGGGCTTGTTCTATTATCTCATTTGATATTCACAAACAACCCTGAAAGTAGCATGGTTTTTTTTTAAACCCTTCCCTTCCCTCTTGGAGTCAATACTGTGCATTGGCTCCAAGGCAGAAGAGTGGTATGGGCTAGGCAATGGGGGTCAAGTGACTTGCCCAGGGTCACACAGATGGGAAGGGTCTGAGGTCAGATTTGAACCTAGCACCTCCCGTCTCTAGGCCTGCCTCTCAATCCACTGAGCCACCCAGCTGCCCCCAAGTAGTGGGTTTTCAAAACACTTTACAGTTGAGGAAATTGAGACAAAGAATGTGATGTACCCAAGGTCATGTGGCTAGCAAGGGTCGGAAGCTGAATTTGAACTTAAGCCTGCCTAACTCCAGGCCCAGGGCTCTCTCCACTGTGCCATCTAGCTGTCTCTCCCTAATGTGAAATCCTTTCAAGGGACATTCCAGCTGAATATATCTCCTTCTCACAGATGCCCAGGGACACAATGGGGCCATATTAGTGTTCTTATGTAACCTTCACTCAGTCTCAGCTTCCTCCTCTATAAAATAAGAATAATAATAGAAGCTATTCCACAGAGTTGTGAGACTACTAGGGGCAATACAGCTAATGTTTTGCAAACCTTGAAAGTGCTATTTAAATTAGAACTATTATCATTGTTAGAGAGAGAGGGACTTAAATCCTTCTCATCTAAATTCAAGTCCCATTTCCTAACTGAGTGACCTTGGATAAGTCATTTTATCTTTGGGTGTCAGTTCCTCATAAGTAAAAGGGAAGGGGTGGGGGAACAGGGAGGAGATGGACTTGCTAGATGGTTGCTAAGATACCTTCTAACACCAAGTCCCACAATCCTCAAAGGAGTCTGGGAGGGAGGGCAGGAAGGAAGGGGAGTGGGGAGAGGTAGCATTGTCCACTTTTCAAACTCTCTTCCTGGTGATTCTTTGAAGATGCTTTACATCTTCCACATTATTGTCACTGATTTTTTTCTAATCCCCTAAAAGCCTCAGCCTACACAGCAGATTCCTCTAATTAGCAGCACCTGGAGAGGAGCTGGGTGCTTCCTGAGCAGCATCCTAGCAGGGGGGATGGAAGCTGGAGGATGGGAGGGGAGGCAGCCCGGCATTGGCTCATCCCATCAGTAGAGAAGTCATCACAGTCAAACCAGATACAGGCACCCTATTTGGAAACATACTTGCTACACCAATCTTTATCACTTCCACTGAAGGTTGTTAATTAAATTAATTACCCTCACTAAATAGGCTCATGGGGTTTCCCTAGGGTGGCACAGAAATCTTGGCAAGAAACAGGGGGAGGGAGCAGCTGTCTTGTGGAAAATTGCAGAGTCCCAGTTCCCCTCCCCAAACAATTAAGGGGACTAGTCACAGCTCAGTCCCCTTGACTTGCCTCATCTGGAGAGAGCACTTGGATGGGCATTGTTTCTGATGAAGTGGGGTGAGGAGTGCGAGCTGGTATTCTGGCACATGTGTGTGTGTCAGGATTCGTGTCCAGAGCCTGTGGGCAGGTGGAAAGACTCCGGAGAGGTGCGCCCTAGTCCTACTCCGCCACTTACCACCTCTAATTGGCTAAGTCACATCCTCCTTCTGGGTCTCCACTGCTTCACCTGTAAAATGAGGTGATTAGATTAAATTATCTCTAAGATGCCTTCTAGATGAGGCACCCCTTCCCCAATCATCTTACAGTAATAGCTTTAGTTTAAATAGCAATCTTAAGATTTGAAAAACACTTTACCTATTTCCCCCATTTTATTCTCCAAGCAACCCCAGAAGAGACGCTCTATTATGACCATTTGATGGAGGAGGAAACTGAGGCTGGGGGAGATTAAGCGACCCTCCCCAGAGTCCACAGAGCAAAGGTCGGAGGGCTTTCCTCCTCTGTTCCCTGTGACTGCAAGGCCAAGTCTGTCTACTAGTCATCCGACTCGGAATCTACTGAGGGTGAGGATGAATGTATGTACGTCCGTGTGGTTTCCTCTGATAAAGCGCCGGCCCCCTAAGGTCGCAGCCTTTGTTTCACAGAGACCTTTGCTCCAATAAATGCTTTGATTGTAGTGTGTGTGTGTGTGTGTGTCCCTGTGCGTGTGCACACACAAGGATTTATGTCTATAGGTGACTGTCTGCCTACGGGATCACGTGCCAACACACTGCAGGTAAAAACAAAGAAAGCGGGCCTTGGCACGGCCCTCGCCGCCCCTCCCCCTCCCAAAACACACAGCTGTCTCCTTCCAGCTGTTGGTCTGTCTTCTGCCGCTGGCCCGCTGCTATGGTGAAATGTCGAATTCAACCACTCACTCCACAGATCTCCTTTACGGGAAAGAGAGTAAAGGCAGGCAATTCATCGAACATTACTTAAAGCAGGCCCACTGTCTCTCTTGTCCTCTCCCTTGTTGCTCTGACTGCTCCCCGATTGTTTCTTTGCTTTTCCGCCAGGAGATTGACAGCCCCCTGCTCACACAGTCCCTAGGATGCCGGGGTGGGTGGAACAGATCCTTCCGCCTGCCTCAGCCTCCCCCTCAGAACGGCTCCGAGGCATCAGTCTCTGGATGCTGGAGCGCCCGGGCTCAGAGATCCTCTTTAGCACTCCGGAACAGCTGCGGATGGGGACGGGAGGCTCAGGTAAGTGATGAGAGACTCTGCAGTTCTGCAAACCGTGCACTGGCTGAAAGAACTTCATCTGCAGCCACCCGATTGGGCAAAGTTAATCACAGCCCTGGGCTGTCCCACATTTGCCCTATTCCTCAAGACTCCAGCCTTGTAGGCAGAGATATATAATGTATTATATATATAAGTATTCACATGCCAGAGGCAGTTTGTGCAATGGGAAGAGCCCTGGCCTACTCTTCTGGTAAGATGTCAAATTCGATCCGATTCCACCAACATCTTTCTCTAGAATCTGAGGATTTGGATTCAGATGCCGCTTCTAATGTTTAGGACATCTGGCGAGTCCCTTCCATTCCTGGGCCTCCATTTCCTCTTTTGCAAAACGAACGAGAAAGTCTTTGAGGTCCCTTCTAAGTCACCGTTTTCCAGGCCACTGGCCTCCTGGGACAGCCATGGAGAGACAAATGATTGAAAGTGGCATGCTTCATCTTCTCCATTTTACAAGTGACACTATTTGAGAAACCGAGGGACCTGCCAAATAGCTGCCTTCTCAGGTCCCTGCCTCATGCTCCCTCCATTCATTTTCATAAAAATCATCCTCTCATTGGCCCTCTGGATCTGGAATAAGGTCCTTGGGTCCTGGAGCTTCAAGGAACCCCTGAAATCATCTCGATGTTCCTCTTCCTTTAACAGAGGGGAAAATGTCTCAGAGGTCCTAAATGACTAGTTCTAGATCACGCTAGAAAGGAAACAGCAAGTCTAGAACTCAAATCCATGTCTCCAAACACCCCGTCAAGTTCTCTATCCACTACACCAGAGAGAAGCGGTCTGACCTCTCCTTTTTAGGCATGGCGAGGCGGAGGCTGGGAGGCACCAAACAATCTTGACTGTACCACCCAGCATGGCGGGAATAGAGCTGGGATTAGAGTTTTTGGCACCACATTCCAGGCTTCCACCCCCTCTACTCCCTTTTTTTCCAAGAAAAGGCCTGTGAGAGAAGAGGAGGGCCCTAAGGCAGTGAGGAAGTCTGGGGGATAACCATAGGGGAATGCAGATGCCTGAATAGGTCCTCATCAGAACAGTCTTCTAAAAGGCCGGCATTGTTTGAGACAAAGACAATATGAGACTTCCTGGCATCTGCTGCACACGACTCTCTCATTGGGTAACCGCAGCTTCCCAAGGCCTGCGATAGGAATGCCAAGAATGTACCAGCTCAAAAGGGCCCCCCCCTTCTGCTCAGAGAGCCCAGGTCTGCACGAACATCCTGCTCCTCGGTTTGCTTTGTTGCCTGAAATTACAAGTAAAAAGCAGAAGGGAGAGTCAAGGCACTCCTCAGGATGGAGCTACCTGCACGGCCTGGGGATTTGACCATCTGGATTCTGCCTCTGGGTCACAGCCCATCCAACATCCCGCAGTTTTCTTGGTTCTTCGTTCCTTGGCCTGCTATTGGTTTTTTGTCGGGGTGGCTTTGAATTCAGCAGGACGCTGAGATGATGCTATAGCTCCTGGGAGGATGCATGTTTGCATCTTCCTGCTTGACCTCCATTGATATATGGGAAAGAATACTAGACTGGCTTTGGGGCTTGCCAAGAGACTAAGACTTTTGCTTCCCACAGACTTAGTTTCTTGATCTGGAAAATACAAAATGCTCTGCTTGTCATTCAAGGCCCCTCATTCACTAGTCTCCTCCTATTTGCACACTCTTCTCACACTTGAAACATATCCTTTAAATCCTTGAGGTTGGTCTTCTAATTATTTCATGAATAAGACCCTCTGTCTCTTGGCTCCTGGCATTTTCTCGGGCCCTCTCCCATGCCTGAAACACCCTCCCTCTTCCACTCTATTAATCTCCCTAGCTTTCTTTTAAGTCTCAGCTAAAATCCCACCTGGGGGTGGGGTGGGGAGAGGAGAGCAAGGAAAGAACATGAATCATGTAACCATGGAAAAATAACCTAAATTAATTAATTAAATGATATAAATGTTTAATTAAAAATAATAAAATCTTACCTTCTATAGAAAGCCTTCCCCAATCCTTCCTAATGTCAGTGCCTTCCTTCCATTAATTATTTCCTATTTATAGTCTATGTCACGTGCTTTGTATAGATTTGTTTGCATGTTGTCTCCCCCACCAGAGTATAAGCTCCCTGAGGGTAGAGGCTGTCTTTGGCCTCTTTTTATGTCCCTACTATGTGATAGTAGATATTTAATAAGGGTTGATTGATTGATTGATAGAAAATGGGTATAAATCATGCTCAGACAATCTGTCTGACCGGCAGTTAGGTGGTGCAGTAGACAGAGTGCTGGCCCCAGACTCAAGAGGACGTAAGTTCAAATCCATCCTCAGATACTTATTAACTCTGTGACCCTGGGAAAGTCTCTTAACCTCATTGGCCTCAGTTTCCTCATCTGTAAAAATGAGCTGGAGAAGGAAATAGCAAACCATTCCAGTATCTTTGCCTAGAAAACCCCAAATGGGGTCATAAAGAGTTAGACGTGACTGAAATGACTAAACAACAATAACAACAATCTGTCTGACAGAGTGGTTGTAGGAAAAGTGCTTTGTAGACTTTACAATACTATATTCAACAAATATTTCTTAAATGCTTGCTTCATACAAAGTGCAGGGAAATGCAGAGTTTAGAAAAGACAGGGGCCAGCGAGATGGCTCAGTGGAGAGAGAACCAGGAAGTCCTGGTTTCAAATCTGACCTCAGACACTTCCTAACTGGGCAAGTCACTTAGCCCTAATTGCCTAGCCCTTACTGCTCTTCTGCCTTGAAAATGATACTTAGGGATTCTAAGAGAGAAAGTACAGTTTATTTATTTATTAAAACCCTTACCTTCTGTCTTAGAATCAATACTCTGTATTGGCTCCAAGGCAGAAGAGTGGTAAGGGCTAGGCAATGGGGGTGAAGTGACTTGCCCAGGGGCACACATCTAGGAAGTGTTAGATTTGAACCCAGGACCTCCAGTCTCTGAGTCTGACTCTCGATCCACTGAGCCACCCAGCTGCCCCCAAGAAGGTAAAGTTTAAAAAGAAAACCAACAACAAAAACCCACAGTCCCTGACTTCATGGAATTGGTAGAAAGATGGTCAAAAACACAAGTACCTCTGATAGACAGCATTACAGAAGTGCATGCAGGTTCATTATTTCCTACTTATCCTGTATGTAGCTTGCTTGGCCTATAATTATTTACATTTTTAAACATCCCATATTAGTCTGTAAGCTCCTGGACAGCAAGGCCTGTCTTAGGTCTCTTCCTGTATCACAGAGGCTTAGAACACTGGCTGGCCCATAAAAGGTACGTAATAAATATTGATTGAATTGAATATGTGGGAGCCCCCAAGCTCAGGACAAGTTTGGCTTGCTTAGTCCTGGAGTCAGGAAGACCTGAGCTAGAACCTATAATCAGATACTTGCCAGTTGTGTGGCCTGGTCAAGTCACTTACCTTCTGTGTGCCTCAGTGTCCCTCTCTGTAAAATGGGGATAATAATAGCAGCTCCTGCCCAGGTAGGTGTTGTGTCAAGGATCTGGTGAGATAAGAATTGTGAAGCACTTAGCACAGTAAGCACTACAAAAATATCCGTTGTTAGGATTATCATCCCAGTTTGGTAATTTTATGGATCTGGGCTCCATTTCTATGGCCTTACCTTAGAAGCATTTCTCTGTGGTGTGGAGAAAAATTCAAATGTGGAGAGAAGAGATTTCCATTCAATTCCGAGTAATGATGAGCAAACACGCTGACCTTCTCAAGGTTCAGTTTCCTTATCTTTAATTTAAGATGGAGATAATAATAGTTGCATGATTTACCTCCTTTATGAGGTGAGCAGGGAGGTAGAATGGTATAGTAGAAAGAACGCAGATCAGAGGACTTGAGTTCAAATCCTGCCTCTTCTTCTTACCACTTATGTGACCTTAGGAAAGTCACTGAACTTCCCCAGACTTCAGTCTCTTCATCTGTGAAATTAGAGGTTGATTAGATGGATTTTATGGTCCTTTTAGCTCTAGACCTGGGATACTGCATAAATGTGGTTTTTACTATTATTGGACAGCCAAATTCTGTCCCCAAGGAACTTTCAGAATTCACCACAAGAACACGGCTGTGACTAAATTCAGACAGAAGAGACTACCCCACTTAAGACTCCACAGTGCAGTAAATGCCATCCCCTCCCTTTGGGATCCAAGACCAAGAAGGAGTTAGAGCAATTAGAAGTTAGTGGCAGAGAAAGTGACTTCATCTTCCCACAACCTGGGTAGAGTCTTGAGGGAGACAGAGTCTATCTCTCATGGACTCGGTGTCGTAGAAAGGACCTCAGGGACCACACAGCTAGCTCAACCTACATATATATCCTAGAGGGCAGGGACTGGGGAATGTTACCTTTTCCCTCTCCTTTTTTCCAAGCAACGTGAATTGACACAGACATATGGAAATGGACACTGGCTGACTCCAAAGGTCCAAGGTGAGATACATCTGTGTGCCCATTTATATTCATGGGCCCTAGGGGGTGAAGCACAGTAATTCCTAGGATTTATGTACCATCTTCCTCCCCGCCCGAGTTCAAAGCACCTCCAGAGCAACTCTCTCATTTGTCCTCCTGCCATCTCTAGGAAGCATGTAGGGCAGAGGCGATTTCCCCTAGGCTGCACGTAGTCCCTTGACCACAACCAGGGATGGGGGAGAGAGGTGAAGCCAAGAGCAGGACTTGTGATAGGTTCCAGCTGAGAGCCCTCCACAACAGACCGTGGTACCAATGGAACAGTTTGGTCAAGTCTGCAGAGATAAAGTTAATTGCTCTTGCCATGAAGGCAACTGAAGCAAGTACTGGGGGAGGCTTAGAGCTTGGCCAGATACTGAAGATGCTGAGGTCATCTACTGCATCCCAGGTCATATCCAATCCTGATTTTTGTCTTGCTACTAGACTTTGATGACTCTGGAAGGAGAAAATGAAATTGATGACTTTGTGTACCTTTGCCTCAGTTAAATTCAATACACAAAAGTCAAGACATCACCCATGATGTCATAAGTGATATCATTGGTCCTCTTCAAAATGAAGGACAAAACAAGAAGATAAAGTTCATAGGATCAGTGGAAAGGGTTTTGGGCTCAGAGTCAGAAAGACTTATGTTCAATTTCTACCTCACCCACTAGCTGTGTGACCTTGGGTAAGTCACTTAATCAATTCTGAACCTCAGTTTCTTCATCTGCAAAATAGAACATTTGGACTAGATGGCCTCTGAGGGTCCTTCCTGCTATAAATCAATGATTTCATGACTTTCCATTCTCAGCATCCAAAATTAAAGGTCTATTGGCCCAAGTCCATCTCTAGTTCTCTCCAAATTCCTCCAATCTATCTAGGATGCATACTACTATGTCAGACTCTCCTTACTGATTCTTCTTGACTCTCTTTAGGCTTTACCCACTTTATTTCTGACTGCATCTAACAGTGACCTCAAATATCCAGGATTTATACCTAGTATTGTATTTTAGCAACAGCACCATTGGTATAGTTTGACAATTTCTAAACAGCACTAGGGGCAGCTAAGTGGCGCAGTGGATAGACTGCGAGGTCTGGAGATAGGAAGACTCATTTTCCTAAGTTCCAATCTAGCCTTAGATGATCACTAGCTCTGTGTCCCTGGGCAATTCATTTAACTTTGCTTCAGTTTCCTCATTTGTAAAATGAGCTGGAGAAAGAAATGGCAAACCACTCTAGTATCTCTGCCAAGAAAATTCCAAATGAAGTCACAAAGAGTCAGACATGACTGAAAAATGACTGAATAACAACAATAATAAATAGTACTGGGGGTAACAAATAACTATGGGCAGCTGGGAGCACTCTCATTCATGGCTTTATCTCTTTTTAAACTTCAATGCCTACCTTCCTATAATTTGTTGTTGAGTAGGTGACAACAAATTTCAAGACTTACGCAGAAAAATTTGGGCTAAAATCATTGTAGATCAAAGAAACTAGGTGTCCAGGTATAGGTGAGTTTGGGAGAGGGGTTCACGTGTGATTGGTCTGTCACACCTAATGCACTGAGTGCAATTAATGATGTCCCTTTAAAACCTGGATCATTAAAGCTATCTAACCCTATGGTGAGAGCCACCAACATTTTAGTAGTTTGGTGGCACAGTGCCTAAAAAGCCTATATTCAGGAAGACCTGAGTTCAAATCTAATATCAGACATTTCTTAGCTGTGTGACTCTGGGCAAGGTACTTAGCTTCTCTCTGTCTCATTTTTCTACCAGGATTGTTGTAAAGATCAAATGAGATCTCTGAAAAGTGCTTTGCAATCTTTACAGTACTGTATAAATGCTAGTTATTATTATTGTTGTCATTCTTGTTATATGATTAACGAATAATGTGAACTAGTAACTATTCAGCACTAATAGAGCATAACTGATCAATGTTAAATGGGATGTTACAACTCTTGGAACATTTGATCACTGTGGCTAGCCTGAACACATAGGAATTTCTGGCCTGGTATCTGGATACTGAAAAAAAAAATGTATGTCCTCATTCTGAGACCAAAATCCTGGTTCTACTCTTTCTCTTAAAGAGTTTCAGATTTGGACAGCTCCTGACTACCCACAGTATTAGGAAGTAACCTGATGCTGAGAGGTCACCCCCCGCCCCTTTTAATAGTTGGTAAATTAGGACCAAAGAGATTAAATGTGAAAAGGTCATATGATAATGGCAGAGAAAGGATGAAACACAATTGGTTTCTCCCAACTTACCTTTTTCAAGTCATAGTTAAAGTTTTCTTCCAAGAAGCCTTCATAGATTTGACCCTGTCCATTTTCCCATCTATTAAAACAACATCTAGTCATAGTCTTGCAACTTTGGGAATGAAAAGTAATTTTTAAATTATCTGCCCTATCATTCCCTTATAAAACAGCTTTGTGTTGGCTCACATCCAGACCAACCCAGTTGAACCTAACCCCATCAGGAGTCCTCAGAGCTCAGGGAGGCCAGGACTCCTCTCCCCACCCCCTAGAGTGCAGGGCCTCCTGCAAAGACAGGAACTTCTGGGCGGGTGAAGGCACTGGTCTAGAGGCTGTACCTTGTGGACAGGGCTGTGCCAGGCTCAGAGCATGTAACGCAGGTGGTGGAGAAGCAGCTGGAGAGAACTGGAGAGAGCCTGGACGGCTGAGACCTTCCATTTGGCTCCAGCCTTCCAGGAGTTTTTGGCCTCAGAGCACATACAGCCCAAACCAACTGAACTTAATCTGATCAAAAGCCTCCAGAGGACAGGAAAGTCAATATTCCTCTCCCAGAGACTGTACTGAGAGATCTGACAAAGCTCCAAGAGGGGAGACTGACAGAAAGCCCCCAAACCAAAAAAATGAGAGGAGCAAGAGCACAGACAAATATGGGGAGCAAAGAAGGGTTAAATATGAGCAAACAACAGAAAAAGAAGAAAGAAATTACAATAGATGGCTTCTGTACAGGTAACAAGCAAAGAGCGAATGAGACAGAGGGGGAGGGATTAGCAAAGGAAAAATCAGAAATCCCAGAGAATTGGATACAGACTGTGGGAGAACTAAAAATGCAATTCAAAACAATTAAGAGAGGCTGAAGACAATTGGGGAAAGAACTTAAAAACTAAGATAAGTCATCTGGAAACAGAAAACAGTGTCTTCAAAGCCAAAATCAACCAGCTGGAAAATGAGGAAAGATGAGGTTAAGAAGATGAAAGGTGAGAAAAGGGAGATGAAAGATGAGGTAAAGAGGATGAAAGATGACCTCCAAAGAAAATCAGACCAGAAAGAAAAGGATGACCAAAAAGCCAGGGATGAAATCCAGTCTTTCAGAACCAAAATACAACAACTAGAATTAAGTGACCTCACAAGGCAGCAGGACACTATAAACCAAAACCAAAAGAATGAAAAAGTTGAGGAAAATATGAAGCATCTCATTCACAAAACAGAGGATTTAGAAAATCGTTCAAGGAGAGACAATTTAAGAATCATTGGTCTACTAGAAGACCATGACAAAAGAAAAATCCTGGACATCATACTACAGGAAATTATTCAAGAAAACTGCCCCGATATCCTAGAACAAGAGGGAAAAGTGGAGATTGAAAGAATCCACAAATCACCTCCTCTAATTAATCCCCAACTGACAACACCCAGGAATGTTATAGCCAAATTCAAGAACTATCAGATCAAAGAAAAGATATTACAAGCTGCCAAGAAGAAGTCATTCAGATACCATGGAACCACAGTGAGGATAACGCAGGATCTAGCTACATCCACACTGAAGGACCAAAAGGTATGGAATATGATATTCCAGAAAGCAAGGGAACTAGGTCTACAACCAAGAATCAACTACCCAGCAAAACTGACTATATTCTTACAGGGGAAACTTTGGTCATTCAACAAAATAGAAGAATTCTAAGAATTTGTAAAGAAAAGACCAGACCCGAACAGAAAATTAGATGTCCAAGCACAGAACTCAAGAGAATCATAAAAAGGTAATTTAAAAAGAGGGAAAAAAGAAAGACAAAACAAAACAACACAAAAAAATTTTTTTAAGAGACTCAATAAGTTAAAATGGTATGTATTCCTATAAGAAAAGAGGTCATTGGTAACTCTTAAAAAACTGTTGTTATTACCTGGGCAGCTAAAAGAAGTACACTTAGAGGGAACAGTGACAAACTGTATAGGATGAAAGGACAAGACATAAATAGGTATATAGATATATGCATGCATAAATACATACACATGTGTGTGTATATATATACATACATATAACTAGAGCTTAAAATAGGATAATATTAAAAGAAATGGGAAAAGAAACAAATGGGGGTAAATTTATATGTTACAAAGAAGCTCGTGGGGGGGAGAACATTAATACACTGGAGGGGTAAAAAGGTCAGAGATAGGAAATATTCAACTCTTACATGCTTTGAAATTGACCCAAAGAGGGAAGAACAACCCAATCCATTGGGGAAAAGAATAGATTTGTGCCCTATATGGGGAGTAGAAGGGTAACAAATGGACTGGTGAGGAGGGAAGCAGTACAAGGGATGGAGGGGTAGTGGGGTAATTTTAGAAAGATTACAGGGAAAATAAGGGGGGAATAAGAAGGGAGAAAGATAGAAAGGGAAGTAAAATAAGGGTGGGAACTAGGGGGACTGATTAAAAACAAACATTGGTGTAGAAGGAAATAGTGAAAGAAGAAAAGGCAGGACCAGGAGTAGAAATCAAAATTTCCCAAATCAAAATGCTGGGAAATACACAGCTAGTAATCATAACTCTGAATGTGAATGGAATGAACTCACACATAAAATGCAAATGAATAGAAGAGTGGATTAGAATCCAAAACCCTACCATATGCTGTCTACAAGAAACACACACGAGGAAGGTAGATACGCATAGGGTGAAAGTAAGAGGGTGGAGCCAAATCTATTGGGCATCAACTGATAAAAAGAAGGCAGGAATCACAATCATGATATCTGACAAAGCCAAAGTAAAAATAAATCTAGTTAAAAGAGATAGGGAAGGTAATTTCATCCTGATAAAAGGCAGTATAGACAGTGAGGAAATATCTGTACTCAACATGTATGCACCAAATGGCATAGCATCCAAATTTATAAAGGAGAAACTAGTGGAGCTCAAGGATGAAATAGATAGAAAAACTATAGTAGTGGGAGACCTGAACCTTCCTCTACCTGAACTAGATAAATCAAACCAAAAAAAAATGAGAAAGAGGTAAGAGAAGTGAATGAAATCTTAGAAAAATTAGAGTTAGTAGACATGTGGAGAAAAATAAATAGGGACAAAAAGGAATATACATTCTTTTCTGTAGCACATGGTACATTCACAAAAATTGACCATGTATTAGGGCATAACAACATTGCAAACAAGTGCAAAAGAGCAGAAATAATGAATGCAACCTTCTCAGATCACAATGCAATGAAAACAATAATTAGTAAGGGAACATGGAGAGGTAAATCAAAAATTAATTGGAAATTAAACAATATGCTTCTCCAAAACTGGTTAAAGAACAAATTGTAGAAACAATTAATAACTTCATTGAAGAAAATGACAATGATGAGACATCCTTTCAAAACCTATGGGATGCAGCCAAAGCAGTACTCAGGGGGAAATTTATATCCTTGAATTCATATATTAACAAATTAAGAAGGGCAGAGGTCAATGAATTGGGCATGCAAATTAAAAAATTAGAAAGTGAACAAATTAAAAATCCTCAGATGAAGACTAAATTAGAGATCCTAAAAATCAAAGGAGAAATTAATAAAATTGAAAGTCAAAGAACTATTGATTTAATAAATAAGACTAGAAGCTGGTACTTTGAAAAAACAAATAAAATAGACAAAGTGACGGTCAGTCTAATTAAAAAAAGGAAAGAGGAAAACCAAATTGACAGTATCCAAAATGAAAAGGGAAACCTCACCTCTAATGAAGAGGAAATTAAGGCAATCATTAAAAATGACTATGCCCAATTATATGGCAACTAATACGGCAATCTAGGTGATATGGATGAATACTTACAAAAATATAAATTGCCTAGATTAAAAGAGAAAGAAATAAATTACCTAAACAATCCCATATCAGAAAAAGAAATTGAACAAGCCATCAAAGAACTCCCTAAGAAAAAATCCCCAGGTCCAGATGGATTCACAAATGAATTCTATCAAACATTCAAAGAACAACTAATCCCAATATTATACAAACTATTTGACAGAATATGCCAAGAAGGAGTTCTACCAAACTCATTTTACGACACAAACATGGTACTAATTCCAAAGCCAGGCAGGTCAAAAACAGAGAAATAAAACTATAGACCAATCTCCCTAATGAATATAGATGCAAAAATCTTAAATAGGATTCTAGCAAAAAGACTCCAGCAAGTCATCACAAGGGTTATCCACTATGACCAGGCAGGATTCATACCAGGAATGCAAGGATGGTTCAATATTAGGAAAACCATCTACATAATTGACCATATCAACAAACAAACCAACAAAAATACATGATTATCTCAATAGATGCAGAAAAAGCCTTTGATAAAATATAACTCCCATTCCTATTGAAAACACTAGAAAGTGTAGGAATAGAAGGGCCTTTCCTAAAAATGATAAACAATATATATCTAAAACCATCAGCAAACATCATCTGCAATGGGGATAAACTGGATTCATTCCCAATAAGATCAGGAGTGAAACAAGGATGCCCATTATCACCTCTATTATTTAACTTGTACTAGAAACACTAGCAGTAGCAATTAGAGAAGAAAAAGAAATTGGAGGTATTAAAATTGGCAATGAGGAGACCAAGCTATCACTCTTTGTGGATGATATGATGGTTTACTTAAAGAATCCTAGAGAATCAACCTAAAAGCTAGTCAAAATAATCAACAACTTTAGCAAAGTTGCAGGATACAAAATAAACCCACATAAGTCATCAGTATTTCTATATATCTCTAACCCATTTCAGCAGCAAGAATTAGAAAGAGAAATACCATTTAAAATCACCCTAGACAGTATAAAATATTTAGGAATCTATCTGCCAAGACAAACACAGGTACTATATGAACACAAGTACAAAACACTCTCCACACAGTTAAAACTAGATCTAAACAATTGGAAAAACACTGATTGCTCATGGGTGGGATGAGCTAACATAATAAAAATGACAATCCTACCCAAATTAATTTACTTATTTAGTGCCATACCCATTGAACTTCCAAAAACCTTCTTTACTGAATTAGAAAAAAACATAACTAAGTTCATTTGGAAGAACAAAAGATCAAGGACATCCAGGGAAATCATGAAAAAAGATGCAAAGGAAGGAAGACTTGCAGTCCCAGATCTCAAACTATACTATAAAGCAGCGGTCATCAAAACAATTTGGTACTGGCTAAGAGACAGAAGGGAGGATCAGTGGAATAGACTTGGGGTAAATGTCCTCAGCAAGACAATTTATGGCAAACCCAAAGACCCCAGCTTTGGGGAGAAAAATCCAGTATTCGATAAAAACTGCTGGGAAAATTGGAACACAGTGTGGGAGAGATTAGGTTTGGATCAACACCTCACACCCTACACCAAGATAAACTCAGAATGGGTGAATGGCTTGAACATAAAGAAGGAAACTCTAAGTAAATTAGACAAACACAGAATAGTATACATGTCAGACCTTTGGGAAGGGAAAGATTTTTTTTTTTTTATAGTATTTTATTTGATCATTTCCATGCATTTTTCATTAAAGACAAAGATCATTTTCTTTTCCTCCCTCCCACCCCCCGTGGCCGACGTGTGATTCCACTGGTATCATATGTGTTCTTGACTTGAACCCATTGCCATGTTGTTAGTATTTGCATCAGAGTGTTCGCTCCGAGTCTTTCCTCTGTCATGTCCCCTCAGCCATTGTAGTCAGACAGTTGCTTTTCCTTGGTGTTTCTATTCCCTCAGTTTGTCCTCTGCTTTTGGATAGTGTTTTTTTCTCCTTGATCCCTGCAGATTGTGCAGGGACATTACACCACCACTAATGGAGAAGTCCATTACGTTCGATGATACCACAGTGTGTTTGTCTCTGTGTACAATGTTCTCCTGGTTCTGCTCCTCTCGCTCTGCATCACTTCCTGGAGGTTGTTCCAGTTCACATGGAAATCCTCCACTTTATTATTCCTTTGGGCACAATAGTATTCCATCACCAACATATACCACAATTTGTTCAGCCATTCCCCAATTGATGGGCATCCCCTCATTTTCCAATTTTTGGCCACCACAAAGAGCGCAGCTATGAATATTTTTGTACAAGTCTTTTTGTCCATTATCTCTTTGGGGTACAAACCCAGCAGTGCTATGGCTGGATCAAAGGGTAGACATTCTTTTATCGCCCTTTGTGCATAGTTCCAAATTGCCCTCCAGAATGGCTGGATCAGTTCACAACTCCACCAGCAATGAATTAATGTCCCTACTTTGCCACATCCCCTCCAGCATTCATTACTTTCCATAACTGTCATGTTAGCCAATCTGCTAGGTGTGAGGTGATACCTCAGAGTTGTTTTGATTTGCATCTCTCTGATTATAAGAGATGTGGAGCACTTCTTCATGTGCTTGTTAATAGTTTTGATTTCTTTATCTGAAAACTGTCTATCCATGTCCCTTGCCCATTTATCAATTGGGGAATGGCTTGATTTTTTGTACAATTGATTTAGCTCTTTATAAATTTGAGTAATTAAACCTTTGTCAGAGGTTTTTATGAAGATTTTTTCCCAACTTGTTGTTTTCCTTCTGATTTTAGTTACATTGCTTTTGTTTGTACAAAAGCCTTTTAATTTGATGTAGTCAAAATTATTTATTTTACATTTTGTGATTCTCTCTATGTCTTGCTTGGTTTTAAAGTCTTTGGAAGGGAAAGATTTTAAAACCAAGCAAGACTTAGAAAGAATCACAAAATGTAAAATAAATAATTTTGACTACATCAAATTAAAAAGTTTTTGTACAAACAAAACCAATGTAACTCAAATCAGAAGGGAGGCAACAAATTGGGAAACAATCTTCATAAGAAAAACCTCTGACAAAGGTTTAATTACTCAAATTTACAAAGACCTAAATCAATTGTACAAAAAATCAAGCCATTCTCCAATTGACAAATGGGCAAGGGACATGAACAGGCAGTTCTCAGCCAAAGAAATCAAAACTATTAATAAGCACATGAAAAAGTGCTCTACATCCCTTATAATCAGAGAGATGCAAATCAAAACAACTCTGAGGTATCACCTCACACCTAGCAGATTGGCTAACATGACAGTTATGGAAAATAATGAATTCTGGAGGGGATGTAGCAAAGTGGGGACACTAATTCATTGCTGGTGGAGTTGTGAATTGATCCAGCCATTCTGGAGGGCAATTTGAAACTATGCCCAAAGGTTGATAAAGGACTGTCTGCCTTTTGATCCAGCCATAGCACTGCTGGGTTTGTACCCCAAAGAGATAATAAGGAAAAAGACTTGTACAAGAATATTCATAGCTGCACTCTTTGTGGTAGCCAAAAATTGGAAAATGAGGGGATGCCCTTCAATTGGGGAATGGCTGAACAAATTGTGGTATGTGTTGGTGATGGAATACTATTGTGCTAAAAGGAATAATGAACTGGAGGAATTCCATGTGAACTGGAATGACCTCCAGGATTTGATGCAGAGTGAAAGGAGCAGAACCAAGAAAACATTGTACACAGAGACTGATACCCTGTGGTACAATCGAACATAATGGACTTCTCCATTAGTGTCAATGCAATGTCCCTGAACAATCTGCAGGGATCTAGGAGAAAAAAAACACTATCCACAAGCAGAGAACAAACTGTGGGAGTTAAAACACCGAGGAAAGGCAACTGCTTAACTATAGGGGTTGAGGGGATATGATTGAGGAGAGACTAAATGAACACCCTAATGCAAATACCAACAACATGGAAATGGGTACAGATCAAGGACACATGTGATACCCAGTGGAATTGTGCTTTGGATATGGGAAGGGTGGCGGGGGGGGGGGAGGAAAAGAAAATGATCTTTGTTTCCAATGAATAATGTTTGAAAATTACCAAATAAAATAATGTTTAAAAGTAAAAAAAAAATAGCTTTGTGTTTGATATTATCTGTATTAATGAATTAAATCTTGATTTGGTCTCCTCCATGAGGTCTCCTCCTCCTCCTCTAGGAGCTTTCTGAAAGGAGGCACCATGTATGCTCATGACTGTATGCCTATCCACTTCATATAGGTCTACAGAGTAACCTCAGCTTCCCATCTATTTGACTCTTTCCAGCTTATGGAGCGAACAAGGTGATGGGTAAATACAAGAACTTTGGATGGGTTAATCACTAATCCATTTACTAAGAAGAATCAGAGAAGAATAAAGGCAGATATTCTTCAAATTCTCCTTCCAACATTTGCATAAGGGCAATTATCCAAAAAATCAATTCCTTTTATTTCTAGGAGCTTTCCAGGGTCACAGAATTATAGAGTCGCATTAGAAATGAGAGGGATCTGAGAGTTCTAGATTTATTCCAACCCAGATATAAGTAAGAATCCTCACTGAATGATATTCCTCAAACGTGGTCTGCTGGATTAACTCTGGCTTGTCAGTGGCCTTCCTAAAATGTGTCACACTGAACTGAACATATTTTTCTAGATGTAGATTCTAGGGATAGATGTGAATGTCTTTTCTTGGGTTCCAAAAGCTCAACTGCTCAAATTCATGTATTGGGAAACAATCTATTTCTGGGGGTGGGGAGGGAGATCTAGATGGTTTATTGAATGACAATCTCAATGTGAGTCCACAATGTGACATGGCAATTGAAACAGCTAACATAATCTTAGGGTGCATTTAAAGTATCTAGAGCAAAAGAAATCTGCCCTGGTCAGAAGGTAAGTTGTTTTATCTTCTTCCATAAAGGTAACCTCCTTAAAGGCAGGAACTATTTCAATTCTATCATTGTATTCCTAGCATCTATCACTGTACCTAGCATGTAGTAGCGCTTAATAATATGCTTAATAAACTCTTTTTAAAAAAATTTCCCTTCCCTCTTAGAATCAATACTAAGTATGGGTTCCCAGGCAGAAGAGCAGTAAGTATTAGTCAGTGGGGATTAAATGACTTGTCCAAAAAAGCTAGGCAGTAGCTGAGGCCAGATTTGAACCTATGACTTCCCATCTCTAGGTCTGGCTCTCCAACCTGTGAGTCACCTAGATATCATGTAAATTCCCTTTTTTTAAACCCTTACCTTCTATCTTGGAGTCAATATCATGTATCGGTTCTAAGGCAGAAGAGTGGTAAGGTCTAGGCAATGGGGTCAAGTGACTTTCCTAGGGTCACAAAGCTAGGAAGTATCTGAGGCCAGATTTGAACCCAGGACCTCCCATCTCTAGGCCTGGCTCTCAATCCACTGAGTCACCAAATTGCCCCCTGTCCTATAATTTTTTATGATTGATTAGCCATTTAATAAGATAAATAAAACTATAATATATCATAATTTGTAATTTTTAAAGTCAATATACAGCCAGCAAGTATCCATTTCTGTTTGGCTTTGGCATCACTGTTCTAACTCATAGAGAGATTTTTGAATCCTGAATGGGTTGTCCCATGTGTTAACTATTCCTTACATTTTATGTCATCTGCAACTTGATAAGCATGTCATTTATGCCTCTACCCAAGTAGATAAAGATGTTGACTAGCAAAGGGCCAAGGACAGATCCCTGGAGAACTCAAGGAAAGAAGACTCAGGTAGAGAATGACACTTTAGTTGACATTCATCCATTAATCACTACTCTTTGGTTGTTCAACCATTTCTGAACAGGCCTAGCTGTATTATCATATAGTCCACATCTCTATTTCCCCACAAAAACATCACAAGAGCTTTTGTCAAATGCCTGGTTGAAATCCTGCTGTACTCTATCTGTGGAATTCTTTTGATCCACCAGTTCAGTAATTCTGTCAAAAATAGAAACCATGTTAGTTTGGCAAAACATTTTCTTGAAGGCCCATGCTGGGGTTGCTGCTTCCCTTTCTAAATGCTAACAAAACGACTCTTTACTAACACATTCCAGAATTTTGTCAGGAAGAAAGTCAAACTCACAGGCCTAAAATCTGGCAGAGTCTACTCTTTTCCATACATACACTAAAAGAAATGACAACATTAGCCTTCCTTCGTTATTACTCTATCTTTCCCATTATTTTTTGCACAATTTTTCCAGGATCACAGTCAACCATTATGCATATGTTTCTTCAGGACCTTGGATAGAGGTTAGCTAGGACTGGTGATCTAAATCAGTGGAGGATAGTTAGGTGCTCTTTGGTCATGTCCTAGTTTTTCTTGAGGTTTTAGCTCATTTACAGCAACATCCTTCCATTCAGATAGGCTGGCAATCTTAGTATCATCCTCATGTCCTTACTTTCACTCATCCCAGATGTCCAGTCATTTGCCAAAACTTGTCACTTCTAATTTTACCAAATCTCTCAAATCTATCCCCTTTTCTTCTTTCACACAATAGCCATCCTAGTTCAGGACCTCATCACTTCTTGGTCTCTCTTCTTCATTCCACTCCCTTCTCCAATCCATCCCCCATAGAGCTCCCAAAGTGATTTTTCCAAACCTCAGATCTCATTAATTCTACTATTAGACATTAGAAAGTTTAACAACCTTGCCCCTCAAACTACTCTCCCAGATTTATTGCATTTACTCTCCTTTTATTCTATGATGTAGCTTGATAGACCATCTTATTGTTTCTTATACACAAAACTCCATCTCCCACCTTCATATTCTTGCCCATGCCTTTGTCAGCTTTATCTCTTATTAAGAGTTGGATCAAGCACTAACTCCCACATAAAGCTTTTCTTGATCTACATTAACTGCTAGTTTCCTTTTTCCCCCAATTACTCTAATTTTGGGGGCATGTATTTTATATACAACCATGTATTATATACTGTCTCCTTCAATAAAATATAAGTACCTTGAGGGCAGGAACTATTTTAATTCTATCTTTATATCCCCAGCACCTATCACTATAACTAGCATGTAGTAGGTACTTAATAAATTCTTGATGACTAATCCATTAACCATTTTTTTCTTTCCTTACTTATGTAAAGAACATTTTGGGAGAGAGAATAAGAAGTACGATAGAGATTTAATAGTTCTTCTTTGCCTTCCTAGCACATTAACATCTATCCATCATGTGTAATCAGAGGTTCTATCTTTTGTTTGATCATTCTCTTCCTTTCAGCATATCTAAAACAAAAATGTCCCTTATTATTGTCCTTAGAATACCTTGCCAGACTTGGCTCACTCTGAGCTCTGGTTTTCCTGACACTATTCTTACAGGATCATTCGATTTTTTCCCCCATTCATTCTTTCTTATGGATCTTTGCTGCCATTTCCTACAGATGTCTTTTTTCATTCAAAGGTGGTTGATGTACATACACATTGGTCTTTTCAGACAGGTCCCTCTTTTATTCTTCAAAGCAATCATTTGTCATCAGAATTTCATTCTTAAGAGTCTTTCATTCCTCTTGGGTTGATTTCCTCTGTATAATTTTTAGCCATGGCATACTATCTACCCTTTCTCAGAGATCTTTGGAATCATCTCTCTCTGAAGACTTTACTGAGTTTTCTTCCTCCGATTTTTCATAAATTCTAAAGGTGAGGCATCACCTCCTCACTAGGTTCCCGTTGTCATTTACTTCAGCTGCCAAATATGGTACTGTGTTGGTCAGTATGAAATCCAGAATAGCAGTTCCCCTTGTTGCTTTCTCTACATTTTGAAGGATGAAATGATCATTAAAGCAAGTTAAGAATTTATTGCCTGTTCTGCTTTTGGCAGAAGAAGAGAGAGCTTCAGCAGATGTCCAGCTAATTTAAGTCCCGCATCATTGCCGTAGAGTGCTCCTTCTGTGCCAGGTTTGTGATCTGTTTTCTGAACTCATCATCCATTTCTTCCTTTTGGCTAGGAGATCTGTGGCATACTCCCACCACAATATTGCTTCTGTTTATCCTTCCACTGATCATCACCCAAATGTTTTCCACTGCTTTTCCCAGATTTTCTCACTTGAGTATGTTTTACTGTACAATGCTATGCTTATCCCACTTTTATCTATTCTATTCCTTTTCAAATAATAATAGCTAACATTTATATAGCATTTCAAAGTTTCCAAAGTGCTTTATATATGGGATTTCATTTGATACTCACAACAACTCTATGAAACAGGTATTATTATCCCCATTTTACATATGAGGAAACTGGTATTGAATAAGGCATTTCCTTCCAGAGCCAGTTTCTAAGCAAGAATGATATCAAGGGCAGCAAGATGGTGTAGTAGATACAGTGAAGAATTTGAATCAAGAAGAACTGAGATCAAATCTTACCTTGGACCTTCACTAACTGTGTGACTCTGGGTAAATCACTTCGTTTCTCTGTGTCTCAGTTTCTTCATCTATAAAATTAGAATAATGATAGCGCTGACCTCATAGATTTCCTATAAAAGCCAAAAGAGATTATATTTGTAAAGAGCTTTGTAAACTTTAAAATTATATTTAAGTATGAAACTCCTTATCAATATTAGCTATTATGATTATTATGTTGGCATTATGAATGAAGTTCTGGACCTGAAGTCAAAAAGACTCTTCTTCCTGAGTTCAAGTCTGGCCTCAGACACTTATTAGCTCTGTGACCTTGGACAAGACACTTAACCCTATTTTCCTCAGCTGCAAAATGAACTGGAGAAGGAAATGATAAACCAATCCAGTATCTTTGCCAGGACAACCCCAAATGGGGTCATGAAGAGTTGAACATGCCTAAAAACAACTGAACAACTTCCATAGAACCTGATATGGATATCAGAGAAGTATAAGATAAAACCCATGCTCTCTAGTCACTACAATTCAGAGACCTGGATTGGAGTTAGAAGAGCTAGGTTCAGTTGCCATTTGTGTTGGCTATTACCTATTGTCAACTTGAAAAAGATTAGTTTATCTCTGCCTCTTATCTCTTATCTTTGCCATCTGCAAAATGAAGGGTTTGGAGTAGTTGACTCCTATTGACTCTAAATCTGCAGAGTAACATGATTCTATAGGGTAAATCCTAGAACAAGGTGAAAAGTAGTAAATGCTGAAGCCAACCAGTAGAGTTTATATTTCCTTCCTTTTAAGGGCTAAGTTGGTAAGAAATAGTAAAATGGATAGTTTCAGAGGAAACTCAGAAGATATCTATGAGCTGAATCAGAGGGAAGTAGAAGTAGAACCATTTATGCAATGACAATAGTATAGAGAAAAATAACTTTTAAAAGACTTTAAAACTGATCAGTTCAATAATAAGCCACTAGACAGGACAACTAAAGATGAAATGCATTACCTACTTCCTTCCAGATCTAGCTGATGAATTTAAAATGCAGAATGAGATATTTTTGTACATAGATAATGTAGGAATTTGTTTTGCTGTACTATGCATATTGTTATGAAAAAATAAATGCTTATGAATACAAAAATTAAGATTTTAAATAAAAAGATAAAGCATTATTGGGGGTAGGAGGAGCAATGATGAAAGGATAGGAGGACTAAGGGGAGTTGGGATAATGATAATGAATAATAGAGAGATGATATACCTCTCTAAGACCTATTTTACTACTGTTTTCTCTATCAAAAGGAATGCTCTTCAAATTGAGATGGAAAGAACCAAAAAGGATAACTCAAGATAAATGGGAAGCTGATAAAAGAGTTTTAGTTTCTCTGCCCTCAATGTGTCTAAGTCATTGACCTGGTACTGATTATGTCATGAGACAGAGGGAAAACTTGTACTTGTGATTTTTAAACCACCTCAAAGAACTGGGGGAGAGCAGAAGAGGTGATACAAGATTGACTATGAGTAAACAGTGCTTTATTTCTTTCCCAACTTTAGGCCATTGAGCTTGCTGTGGGAAAAGTATCAGAATGAATTCTTAAAGAAGTGGTTGGTGAGCATTTAGAAAGGGAATAAGAGATAGTTATAATTAGCCCAGGTTTCTTAAAAACAAGTCCCCACTGGATTAAGCTTTTTTCCTTTTGTGACAGGATTGTTACAGTAGTAGAACAAGGAAATTCCATAGACTTAATATATTTGGGCATCAGCAAGGCACTATCATGACAAATTTGGGGACAAAGATGGAGTGACATTAGATGGAGATTAGTACTGAACAGAACTGGTTGACAAAATATATCCAAAGTATAATGATGAATGAATTAATGTGACAGAGTCTAGTGGAGTTCCACAGGGTTGTCTTCAGCTCTGTTCTTTTTAACAATTTTATCAGTGATTTAGATGAAGGAATAAGTACAATGTACATCTGATTTTCAGATGATAAGAAAATGGGAAGGAAAGTTAACACCAAAATGGAATCCCCAAATCCCTTAAACTGAACAGTTTCAAACTTCCAAACAGCACACCAACCAGGTCACCTCTGCAGAGTACTCAATCTGGGACTGAGACATTCATACTGGAATGACAGACTGGCCACCAAATTTCCTTCTAACTGAAATCCTATATTTTCACTATCCCAATGAGATAAAATTTAATAGGAATCAAGTCCTCCACTGGGGTTAAAAATAACATATTATACAAATATGAGATCGAGAGCATGTGGCTAAGAAATAGTTTCTATGAAAAATGCCTTGACACGAACTATGAACTGAGGGCTCTGCAGACATGGATAGTAGAATATGGCAGCCAAAAAAGCTGACAAAAACTTGGGCTGCAGATCAGCATGAGATGATAAAGTAAGAAACACTTGCAGTCTACCAACCACCCTCCAAATGGCCATAGAAGAACAAAAACACCTCCAAACAAATCCTGGAGCAGCAGAACCAACAGAAGAAGGGATAAAGCAGTGATTTGGACCAGAATAATGTTGAGAGAGAGCAAAGAGGACTCATCTCACTGGGATAAAGGTAGGAGCTCTGAACAAACCTCAGTGGTACTTGGACACAATATAGGATGAGTGACAGAAGAAAGAGTGCAGCAGGCTTGGTCCAACTGCCACAAGGTAAGAGTAGAAACCAATACAATTTAGACCAAGCAGCAATGGGAAGGGAGCATGAATAATCCAGCCAGAATAGAGGCTGGCCATGATCCAGAACAGGCAGAAGTGGGAAAAACTTGGCCCAATAAGGTCCAATTTAGATGGGATTGGGCAGAATCTATTTCCAATCCATTAAACTGAACAGCTCAAACTTCCACACACCAGACCAACCAGGTTACCTTGGCTGAGTGCTCAATCTGGGACTGAGATGGCAAGGCTGACCCCAGACACAGTACGAGTTTGGGACAGTACTCCTTCCACCCCAAGAATGGAGTAAGGTTCAACATATAGATAAAATCAAGGAGGAAAATAGCCCCCAAATGATCAAAAGACAGAGAAAAAGCATGATTCTAGAAAAATATATCAACAAGTGAGAAAACCAACCAAAATACAAGCTCAGAGGAGGATAGCAATAAGAAAAAATGAAAACATGGACCCTCTAAGGAAAATGTTAAAGGATATCAGGCCCAAAATGAACCCTTTGACGAGCTCCAAAATAAATAGGAAACAAATAAGAAACATAGAAGAAAAATTAGAAAAGAAAATGATAGAAAAAATCAATAGTTTAAAACAAAAACCTATTGAAGAAGACAGCTCCCTAAAAAGGAAATTCAATACCTCAAAAAGAAAACTAACTCCCTAAAAATGAAGTACAAAGCCTCAAAGAAGAAAATGACTTCCTAAAATTTAGAATTGGATAAATGAAAGCTACCTGTAATTATATAAAAACAAATAAACAAATCTTAGGCTATATTAATAGAAGCACAGAATCCTGAGTAAGGGAGATGCTAAATCTTACCACCTACCCTGACTAGATTAAATCTGGAATACCATATGTTACTCAAGGCAACCTTGGCATTTTAGACCTTAGAGGCAAAGTATAATGTTAGTGGTGTACTTGTCTAGAGTGTCTAGAGTGTTATAGATAAGATTACCATATAGAATGGGAAAAGTATTAGATGACTTCTGAAACTCTTTCTAACTCATATGGCCTATGATTGTAGAATGTTGGGTTCATTGTGCAAACCCTCAAAGGATAAATTCAATTCTGTTAAGTATTCATTGGACATCTCATAACTGTCTTAGTTTATGCTAGAAACTGGAGTTAGGCAAAAAAGAAGTATACAGCATACTCCATGTTTTTCACTACTTATAATTAAGTTGGAAAGTCAAACTATAAGATGTGGGAAAAGTGGAGAACAATGAAAGAGACTCCTGAAAAATTAGACTAGGGTTTTCTGAGTTCATTTTCATAGAATTAAAAGTTTTGCAAAGTGCTATCCTTCTAACCACCCCTTGAGGTAAGTATTATTCTTCTCTTTCCAAGGAGAAGGGCTGCCCAGGTTCTTGAACCTAGGAAGTAATAAAGTTAGGATCAGATCTCAAATTTCCTTAAGACCAGTGGACAACAATTCAGTTCAACAAGCTTTTACTAAATGCCTACTATGAGTTGTGGCTCAGTGGTTAAGAGCTGTTAAAAGTCAGGAACACCTGAGTTCAAAATTAGCTGCAGACACTTCCTAACTGTGTGATCTTGGGCAAGTCACTTAATCTCAGATTACCTGAAAAAAAGGATCTGCTGGATCCACTGGAGAAGGAAATGTCAACCACTCCAATAGCCTTGCCAAGAAAAACTATGGCTAACTATGGTCACAAAGGGTTAGACTCAACTGAATGACTGAACAAATGTGAAAGACACTAAGGTAGGTGCCAGGGATTATAAGACTGGAGACTTGAAGCTAAAAGAGATCCCAAAGGCATTTAGTTTACACTTTCCCGAACCCCTGTGGCATAAAGATGAAGAAACCAAGGTCCAAGGATGTTCCATGACTTGCTTAAGGTCACACAGATGCTAAGCATCAGACACAGGATTTGAACCGTCTTTTGACCATAGAATCAAAAGTCATGTTCATTCTATCGTAAAACATTTTGTCCCTAACCTCAAAGCACATTTCACTACCTCCTATCTAGGATAAGGTTGTGACATGAAAAGCAGTCACAGAAGGAGAGCTTCTGATCTCTAAAGGAACCTTATAAGTCAATCATAACATTTTAGTAATTCATTCCTCCATTTAATCAATTTACAGGTAGTTAAATACAGTTAATTTTAGCTTCTCCACACTTCAGGGGGAAAAAAGTGACATGGGAATGATCATCTAAAATAATGGATAGTCTCCATTCCAGTGCTATTTCAATTTGGAAGTTTGTTTGTGAATTATAATAACAAGTATTTAGTCAGGGCAAGGAGATTATAATCTTAGGATGGACACAGAGCACAGCAGTGGGATTGTAACCTGAGGAGCCACACAGAGCCACAGCACTAGGATTTCCTCTAGCAAGCTTTCTATTCATGTAATGTCAGCTAGATTGGGGAATAAGAAATGGAGGTAGGGACTAGAGTTGTGATTATATTGGTATAGGGAACTCCCAGGTGAGGAAAATCTCTTTACCAATGCAAATCAACATCTCTAAAGCTTAAAGAGTTATCTACATCCCTAAGAGATCAAGCAGGGTCTATAGACCCAGGGTCATATAGACAGTGTTGTCAGAGGCAAGAATTGAACCCAAATCTTCTTAATTTTAGGGCTTGCTATACCATGCTGTCTCATATCCAGTCGACTTATCTTTTGAAATAAAAATTTTTCTTAGGTCATCATTCACACAAGTTGACACTTTATGAATTCCTCCTGGATAAGTAGAGAGAAGGGACAGGCAGGTTCATGACTGGAGCTCAGATAATGAAATTTTGACAGATGCAAGAAAGAAGGCACCACTTTTCATATCATTTTCTCCAGTGAAGAGAATGATCTTCAAGCTAGAAAGGGTCAGACAAATGTGGAAAAGAAGAAATTGAAGCCAACAATCGGGGAGGAGATAGTAAGCATTTCAGCATTTTAAATGAGTTTTAATCTCCAGGTCCAGAAGCAGAAAGGTGAAGGATTCTGAAAGAATGTACAGATGTGAGTTCAGAGACATTGTTGATAGTCTCTGAAAAGTCGTGGAGAAAGGAGATGGGGCTCAAGACTGGAAAAGTGTAAATGTTAAGCAGACTTTTAAAAAAGGTGGTGAATGGTAAATGGCAGGCACCACATACTGTTAGTAAAAACCTGGCAAAAATGTAGAACAGATTACTCAAAAATCAGTCCTTGGTCCAATTCCTGTTCTCAAGGAAACAGCCACACCCATTTAACTTGGGAGTTTATTAATAGCATTGCTCTTGTGAGGTGAGTATGTGATGCAATGCCTTTTAGGCGAACTTGGGAATAGCTATAGCAACCCGCACTCCTCTCTGCTACTGACTCATCTCCTTATTACTCTTTCTCTTTCCAGGTCCAAGGGCAGTCTACTGGGTATGCTAGGAATATGTTATCTCTGAAATGACCAAAGGTGCAGAAACGGCCCTAATTGGCTTAGCCCTCACTGCAGAGTAGCACTGGGGAAATCTCTTCTCCCACTGGATAACTTCCCTCATAGTCTCAAACCATGAAGCTATACTCTTCCATAAAAAGTCGCTAATAGCCATGTAACTTAGAAGTATCAAGTAGCATTTAAATGCAGATAAACATTCAAAAAACCTCCCAACTAATCCAAGGGGGAGAGATTGGATCTGAAGAAAGGGACTGCTATTTCAACTCTAGGAAAGGCAGGAGGAAGAAGGAAGCTGCTGACTGGACTTCACTCTCACCAGCGACCATAACTCAAGTCCAGTTCAGCCTCATCTGAAATCCTGTTGACCATGGCTACACATCTGTCTTTTCTCTGCTTATTTGGTAGTCTACATGGGCATCTACATAAATCTTGCTCTCAAATCTCTGTCTCTATTATCTGGAACACCAAAATCCAGACAGTTTCTTCCTCAAAATTACCAGAACCCAACAAAAACTGAGTTCTCCTCTATGCTTGTGAACAGTCTAGCCTGGAATGTTCTATGTCATCTTGGAAGGTCTTCCAAAATCTGTGATCTTTGGGTCTTGCTGGGCAAACATGTTGTGGTGACATAGAAACAAACCACTGGGAGAATATATGCTTGCAAAAAAAAAAAGAATACAGAAAAACATGCTTCCTTCTTATTGTGAGCCTTGAGTCTGAATCCTGTGGTCTTGGCAAATAAAGCTGCAAATATAAATGGCAACCCAGGAAATCTAGAAAGCTTTATATTCATGTAACTGCAGTTAGAAATCAGCTCTGACCATATTCACTGGTAGATTCAGAATGATCTGGGGTGGATATATGCAATTTAATGCTGAGGTAGACAAAGGAGCTGGATTGTTTATCTGTTTTACAAATGCATTGATCTAGAGCAGGGCTCTTTAACCTTTTTTGTGGGTGATAGAACCTTTGGACATTCTACTAAACGCTATGGACCCCTTCCTAGAATAAGGTTTTTAAATGCAGGAAATAAAATATATAAGGTGACAAGAGAAACTAATCACATGAAAGAATGTTATCAAAATGTTTTTTGGAAAAACGTCATGATTGAGTAGATCCCATTGAATGAATCATTCACGAGTAGGCTGGATGAGTATAGACCAAAGATTGGGTAGTCCTCCTTGGGATTCGTGGGATATAAACATGTACCGGATGTGGGCTGAAATGTCCCACAAACTCTTGGCTGTCCCCAATCAAAAGAACAGAGAAACCATAACTAGTTGATTAGAACGGGGCCATCTTTCATATAAAACATATGAGTTGCTTGGATTCACAGTTATGAGAAAACTCCTCACATCAGTCTTTAGACATAAACTAGGTCGTTGGTTGGGGTCTCTGGACAGCAAACATAGTGGTTCAGTTCCCCGGTCACAGTGGACTAGGTACAAACAATACTCAGTTTCCACACTCACTGCCTTTCTTAGTCTGTGCAGAAAAGAGCAAAACTTGACCTAAAGTTGCCACAAGGTATTTAACATATCATTAGCATTCAATTTACACTGCAGTTTTCCACCCCCCACCTCACCTCCATCCCTACCCCCATGCCTATGTGGGGAAACAGAATGAACCATGGGTAAAGTTAAATCAGTTCCCCGGAGACAACAGAGCAAAACTGCTCAAATAAATGGCTCCCTCCTTAGTAATTAAGCCAGATAAAAAGGCATTCCTGTAAATCTCCTGGAACCTTTCCAGCACCTTTCCATTGCCATGGTCCTACCATCACCACACCTTTCCATCACCAAGCCTTTCTGTCACCACAGCCACTCCAT
Organism: Monodelphis domestica; assembly: GCF_027887165.1. Lineage (NCBI taxonomy): Eukaryota > Metazoa > Chordata > Mammalia > Didelphimorphia > Didelphidae > Monodelphis > Monodelphis domestica. The sequence continues at coordinate 229,795,025 of NC_077230.1, forward strand.
CATCAGAGCCATTCCACTGTCTTCCTTTCCTTCCCTCAATAAAGCTTACTTCTTTGACATGGAATTTGCTGGAGTCAATTCTTTGGACAAAACCCTCCAATTTCACCCCCCATATCGTATTCTATTTGTCACTCCTCTCCTCCAATCCTTTTTTTGAGAAAGGGGCACAGCGTGATCAGAGATATGACTGGCAATTTTTGTACCTGGGACAATACAAACTGTCTCTTCCTGGGGAAGTATTATGAAATATATTCACAAATAATCACCTGAAAACCCTTCTAACTGAAAGAGGAAAGATTTAGGAAGGGACATCATTTTTATCTTCAAATGTAGGAAGTACTGTCATATAGAAGGATTAATTTTGCTTGGAGAACAAAAATAATGCCATCTCATGCACAAGGATATAATGAAAACTTTTGTCAAATACCTTGCTGAAATTAAGATACACAAAGTATATAGCATTTCTCCTCCCCAACAATCCAATCATCTTAATAAAAAGGGAAGTATGGTTAGGTTGTGAACCTTTGATTGATTCTTGCATTATTGCATTCTTTGCCAGGCATTCTCAAGCCATATGAGATGGGGGAGCCATAACTGGGACAATGCAACTGGGATTTTGTCTCAAGATGCCAAATTTAGAGGGTGCTGAAAGTACTTGCAGTCCTTCCTCAGTGTAGAAATGATATGGTTTAACACCTAGCTGGCAAAAAGAATTAAATAAAATAGGAAGTCATCAGATTTCCAGCATTATCCCTTGGCAGCCCTACATGAGTTCCTCCATGTTCCCTGTCCTGACCAGCCCCCATCGGCCTCCTTCCTCTTCTCTTACCTCATGGGTGTTCCATCTCTGCACAAGAAATCCAGTGTCTCTGCTTAAAAAGTTGATTGGCATCATTGGTTGACAAATACTGTCATAGTTGATTGATGTTAGTTTTGTTGAACTGATTTCCATCCTTCTTTCTTTGTTATTCTTTATGGCTTTCTAGGAGGAGGGTTGAAGGGGGTGGAGGTGAAGGGGAAGGAAAGACAGTTATAACCAAAAAGTGTTTATGGCACAGACATTCTATGTTGTCCCTAGTATAGGGTCACAGGACTCTTTTCGGTTCCGTACTTTTATCAATTACTTGGGTAAAAATGGAGAAGACAAATTCCCCATATCTGCTACTACTACAAATGCCTGAAATAAAGCTGACATTAAAAAAATGGCAGAAATGATCTCAACAGGCTAAAATGCCAGACTAAAAACAAAATAATTAAATTTAACAAGGAAAAGTATAAAATCCTGGTTTTTGAAAAATAGAGAATTGGGAAGAAAGAAAACAAATGTTTATTAAGCATTACTACAGTGTAAAGCACTTTGCTGAGTGCTTTGCAATTTTATTTAATTTAATCCTCACAACAACCCTAGAAGGTAGATACTGCTACTATCCTTGTTTTATAGTTGAGAAAACTGAGGCTAAGTTAAGTGACTTGACCAGGGTCACATAAGTCTTAAGAGTTGAAGGCAGGATTTGAAATCAAGTCTTCCTGACTAGAAGCTTGGTGCTCTACTAGGTCCTCACATTGCTGATTTGACAACAGTTCATGTGGAAATGAACTGGAGGTTTCTATGGGCTATATTATCATTATGAAATAATTTTATGGTGACTTTCTTAAGTAATCCTGAAGCAGCTAGATAATTTAATGGATAGAAGACTAGCCTTATAGCCAGATAGACCTCAATTCAAACTCCAACTTAAATATCTATAGGTTCTGTCATTTAACCTCTGCCTGCCTCCATTTCTTCATCTGTAAAATGGAGATTTTAATAGCATCTACTGCCCAATGTTGTTGTGAGAATAAAATAAGATAATATTTGTAAATTATAAAGTACTATGTAAAAGCTAGGTATGTTCTTATTCTCATTATTATTAATAATAATAAATTTTTGTTATTTAGTCATTTTTCAGTCACGTCTGCCTCCTTGTAACCCGATTTGAGGTTTTCATGTCAGGTACTAAAGGGGTTTGCCATTTCTTTCTACAACTCATTTTACAGATGAAGAAACTAAGCGAAACAGGGTTAAATGACTTGCCCAGGGTCACACAGCTAGTGCCTGAGGAAGGATTTGAACTCCAGACCCAGCACCCTATCCGCTGTGCCACCTAGATCTCCCAATTAAAAAAAAAATTAGAGGCAATCAAATCATAATATCCCAGTGTATTCTGAGCTGGTTAGGTCATATCTGGAGTTCTGGGTACCACATTTTAAGAAAAGCTTTGATAAATTTGAACATAACAAGGCAAAGATGATGAGGATGGTTGAGTGGCTAGAAACCATGTCACATGTGGAACAGCTGAGAAAACTTGGAATGTTTAGTTTGGAAAAATGGAGATTTTAATGTTGGGAAATGACAGCTATCTTTGAATCTTTGAAAGGCTGACATCTGGATTAGGGATTAGACTTGTATATGAGTCTAGAAGGTTAAACCAGGACCAACAGATGGAAGTTAAAGGTTGGTAATTTCCTAAATGAAAAGAACTTTCAAATAGTTTGAAGTGTCCAAAAAATGGAGTGACTTGCTTTATGAAGTGGTAGAGAATTTCAACACGGGGAGGGATCTGAGACCATATAGTCTAATTTTGTACCCCCCCACGAGGAGATATAATTATATAAATAAATAATATAAAGTTATATAATTATAATTATGTAAAAATATAAATAACTACATATATTACAAATGGTCCTCTCACCCAGAAGTGTTTATAACATGGCCTGGCTGCAACACTCCCAGATGCCCTTGGAATCAGAATAAAATAAAATTGGGAAATATTTGACAAAATTTTAAAAATCCATATGGAAAATAGATCATGTTAACATGTGTGTATGGTTTTTTTTTTAATGTGTAACCCATATGGATCCTTATAAATGTTTTAATGGTCCCCATTTCTATTTGAATGTGACATTACTGATCTAGCCTGTGTCTGAAGATTTACAATAAGGGAGGTCATTTTAATTATCATATATATATATATATATATATATATTTCCCCTTACTTCAAACTTAAATATGATTCTTTGAAACTTTTAACCATTGCTCCTAATGCTGTCCTCTGGAATTAAGAACGTCTAAATTCTTTTCTTTCTTCCTTCCTCTCTCCCTCCCTTCCTTCCTTCCTTCCTTTGTTTCTCTCCCTCCCTCCCTCCCTCCCTCCCTCCCTTTCTTTTTTCTTTCTTTCTTTCTTTTTTCTTTCTTTCTTTCTTTTTTCTTTCTTTTTTCTTTCTTTCTTTCTTTCTTTCTTTCTTTCTTTCTTTCTTTCTTTCTTTCTTTCTTTCTTTCTTTCTTTCTTTCTTTCTTTCTTTCTTTCTTTCTTTCTTTCTTTCTTTCTTTCTTTCTTTCTTTCTTTCTTTCTTTCTTTCTTTCTTTCTTTCTTTCTTTCTCTCTTTCTTTCTTTCTCTCTTTCTCTTTCTCTCTTTCGCTTTCTCTCTTTCTTTTTTTCTCTCTCTCTCTTTCTTTCTTTCTCTCTTTTTTCTTTTTTATTTCTCCCTTCCTTCCTTCCTTCCTTCCTTCCTTCCTTCCTTCCTTCCTTCCTTCCTTCCTTCCTTCCTTCCTTCCTTCCTTCCTTTCTTTTCTAAGGGAGAACAATGGTAAGGGTTAGGCAGTTGGGGCTGAGTGACTTGTCCAGGGTCACACAGTGAAGAAATATCTGAGGTGAACCCAGGACCTCTCATCTCCAGTCCTGGTATTCTTTCCACTGAGGTACCTAGCTGCGACTAGTACTCTTTCAGTCCTTTAGATCCTTAAAGGAAACTCCCATGGCCACCTCAAGTTTTTCTCTTTGCCAGAATAAACATGCCCCATTACCTTTGTATTCTCATAGGGGATAAAACTGATGCTGTTAGCCATTCTGGCTACTTTCTTCTAAATATATACTACCATATCACTAATCCTTCCCAAAACATGATATCCAGAAGTGAACACAGTATGCCAAGTATGGTCTGAGTTTTAGTCATTTTTCAGTTTTTCAGGCATATCTGATCCTTTGTGTATAGTGGAACTAATCACAGTCCTAAACCGATACTTCTCTTGTTCCATCTAAGGTCGTATCATCAGCTTTCTTTGAGTCTCCCCAGAAGTTCAAATTATGTTATGTGTTTCTTGGGTAGACTGGAGGCAGCTAGAAAGACTCATCTTCCTGAGTTCAAATCTTGTACTGGCTCTGTGACCCTGGGCCAAACATTAACTGTTGTCCACAGTTTCTTCAGCTGTAAAATGAGCTGGAGAAGGAAATCACAACCAGTCTAGTATCTTTGCCAAGAAAACCCCAAACGGGGTCCCAAAGAGTCATGACAACTGAAAAGTGACTGAACAAAATGCTTGGGTAGGGAGGCTACTCCTAATGTTCTCTAATCTCCTTTCCAACTCTCTGCTTCTATAAGAGAGAGTGTGACAGAGTGGAAAGAAGGGTGGCTTTTGAGTCAGGAAGACTTGGTTTTGAATCCTGCCCCTGGCATATATTACACGTGAAAATCCAAGCGAGTCAGTGAGTCTTTCAGTGATTCTGATAATACGGATGATAGGTTGTTGATCTGTATCAATGTGGACCCCAAGAGTTCCCAGTAAAGATGAGATCACTCAGGCTGAACGTTTCTTCCATAAGGGAGAAGGCCTTCTGAGAGACTACTGGGGAGGCAAAGAAGTCAGTGTTGGGGAGTGATGCCATACTAAATTTCTCAGAGGATTCACAAAAATGTGCAGAAATAATTTGACGCTGACTTCCAATTAATGGTCTGACTTATCTTCCACTCAGTCTGGCAAAGAACTGTTTTCCAAGTTGCCTTGAAAAGGCCGACCACCCTCCACTCTTCTTAGTGTTTTGTAGCCTGCGACGGCAGCGAGTCTCCTTTAAGACCCGGTTGCATCCTGGGTGTCTAAAGTGTGGGAGAGATAATAGCATTCGGAGCATCTTTATTACTGCCTGAGTTCCAGGGCCCCTAGCTAGTAGGCAAAGAGGAAGCCATATACATCTCCAGCGCCTGTGATCGGAGCTGGCATGATGCTTGATAACAGAATTTCTCAGACAACAGGCCCAGGCTGGGGAATTTTAATATTGTCTTTCCCTACAAGTAATTTCCAATGTTTATGCTCTGTGGAGCCCCTTTCGAGTGTCAGAGCAGAACGAATGCCAGTTTTAATGGACTTGCTAAATCATAAAAACTGCTTGCAAAATTGCATCTGATTAAAACAGGAAAATGTTCCATTATTCAGAAAAATCTCCCTGTAGAAACTCCCCGGGGCGGCCGGAGGTGGAGAGACGCAGGAAGTGCCCAGGTCCTCTCTGCAGGGAAGATGTTGCTCCTTTAGCAGTCCTTGTACCCTGCTTTCCTCCCCCACCCCTGGCCCCCCAACCTCTCTGCCTTCCATGAGGGGAAGGAAATTGACATTAGTCATTTTATAATTAATTCATATGCTGACACATTATCAGCTGTGACACAATATGCATGCCAATGTTTAGCCATGTTGAACAATAGACCACTGCTGATATTCCGAGACCATCGAGAGGCCAGAGGAGGCCAATGGGGACAAAGCCAGGAATCCTGGTTCTCCCTGGAAGCTTTCTCTGGATGGATAACCACCCAGGCCCCTGCCGAATCCTAATCAGGATGTTCTGCACTGCGGAACCCACAAAGGCTTCTCCAGCTTATTTCCCTTGCAAGATGGGGCAACAGTAATGTCCCAGGTGGAGGTCACAGGATGTCAGTTGGTGCATTTGAAGATTTAGAAGCAGAAGGGATTTTAGAACTCATCTGGTCCATTTTGCAGATGAAGAAAATGAGTCTCAAGGAGGAAAAATGACTTGCCTAAGACCACAAAGGTGATAGATGGAAGAGATTCGATTTGACCCCAGGGTCTCTGACTCCAAATTCAGTACTTTTTTCATTACTTTTGACCTAAAAGCCAAAGCCACTCTGCTATTTGAGCAGTATTAGGGAATGGTCACAGAGTCAAAGCTGGCCAGCCAACTAGCCACTCAGTCAGTCAGTTAATGAAACAACTGGTTAATCAAACATCACATGTTGCTGACAGAAGCCTGAACCTGAAGCAGGGGAAAGAAGGCACAAAGGGGGCAGCTAGGTGTAGAGAGCCAGGCCTGGAGACAGAAGACCCTGGGTTCAAATCTGACCTCAGACACTTTCTGTGTGACCCTGGGCAAGTCACTTAACCCCAATGGCCTAGCCCTTACCACTTTCCTTTCTTGGAACTGATAGTCAGTGTTGATTCTAAGACATAAGGTAAGGTTTTTAAAAAAGAGACAAAGGAATAAGACCATCTTTGTGCTAGGGTAATAGTACAGACATAGGACCAGTACAAGGGCTAGACACACTGGGGTTGGGTAAATACTAAGCAATCTACAGAACACAGAGGCAAAAGGGAAGGTGCATAACCAGCTACAGTTCATGTGCAAGGTGGCATGCTGGCTGTGGATGGGCAAAGATCCTGGAGTGGCTTATGATTTCCTTCTCCAGGTCATTTTACGGATGATGAAAGTGAGGCAAATAGGATTAAGCCTAGGATCATATAGCTGGTAAACATCTGAGGCTAGATTTGAACTCAGGGATTCCTGACTCTAGGACGGTGCTCCATCCACCATGTCATCTAGCTGCCCACTCTCTCTTGAATTGTCTTCTTGTGGTTAAGGGCTATCTTATTTGCCTGGCATAGTGCCTAACAAAAAGCAGGGTAACATATAGGAGGAAGAGAGGAGAAAGCTGAGGGATCTGTGTGGAGGGACTGCTGGAGTGGCTGGAGTATGCAGAGACCTTTTGTGCTAGTTGAAGGTTCAAAGGCAAGAGACACGATCTTCATAGCAGAACTGGGAAATCTCTGCTGAGACATAAAGTCATAGATTTAGAGCAAAGGATCCTTAGAACCCTTATTTCATGAGAAATGAAGGCAGAGTCTAAATGACTTACCCAAGATCACTTGGCTGGTAAGTATTTGGGATTGATTTTGAACCCAGGCTTTCCTGACTCTAAGGTCATTTCCCTTTCCATTATGCCATGTTGTCCAATAGATTCCACTAACATGAGGCCCCTAAGAAAGGATTATAGCCCAGGCAAGGGATAAAACTTCTGAGGACTTGTAATATTATATGTCATGCCCTAGGCATGGTGGCTGGTGACTACCTGGCAATGGAACTCAGTACCACCCCATTCCTCTTCTGAATTAGTGCAGGGTACCCATGAACTGCAACACTACTAAGTATACCATCCTGCCTCCTGGACTCAACTACTGCCTTTATACCCCTATCCTCTTGGCCCAGATCCTACCCATGGTTTGGTATTGACAGACTGGAAACATGCTATTTGTACTGTGTGACTGCCATTTGTATTTTCTTGGCACTGGAACATTTAGTAAGAAGGCATGCTGAGCCATAATACAACACAAGAAAATGACAAGTTCAAGCAGAAATGCTCTTTTTTTTCTTAGCTTTCCTTTTTTTAAGTTTATTTAATTAACTAATTAATTTAGAATATTTTTCCATGGTTACATGATTTATATTCTTTCCGTCCCCTCCTCCCTCTGCCCCACCCCCAGCCAATGAGTTATTCCACTTGGCTTTACATGTGTCATTGATCAAGACCCATTTCCATATTATTGATATTTGCACTAGAGTGATTGTTTAGAGTCTACATCCCCAATCGTATCCCCATTGAACCTTGTGATCAAGCAGTTGTTTCAGAAATGCTCTTTTGAAGGCAGAGACTTTCTTATATATGGACCCATTTGCTGGAGGTATCTACAACCACATTTATGTTTCCCCTTGAAAAGTTATATCAGGCCAATCCTGGCCAACCACAGAAAGACCCACCTCCACTGCCTGGGCCAGCTGGTCAACCTTGGAAAGTGTACGCCCCTTGAAGTTCCCAGAAAAGTGATGACTTGGTCGGCTGCTTAGAAATCAAAACTGTATTTGCAGTCTAGTGACTGTTCTAATTTAGTTCTACAACCTGCATCTTTCATTGGGCATCCACCCTGTACATCAGCCTCTTCAGGTATGATATATGCTCTTTAAATATCTCTGAAACTGATGCAGCCTTGCTTCAAATAAACAATTTCATATACTATATTGGTCTGAATCTAAATCAGCCAAACATGAGCTATGCGCCAAAGTGAGATATTGTTTAAAAGAAAAAATATATGTACATATATAATTACAACATGTATTTATATATTGTGATCCAACAAGAGTTTTTGATTTTAGCAACAGAACACCAACAGAGTATAATCCATCTGCAAACATGCCTACAAGTTTTGGTTGTTGTTCAGTCCTTATTCAATTATGTCTGATTCTCCATGATCCCATTTGGGGTTTTCTTAGCAAAGATACTGAAGTGGTTTGACATTTCCTTCTCCAGTTCATTTGACAGCTGAGGAAACTGAGGCCAATAGGATTAAATAACTTGACCAGGGTTACTCAGTTTTTAAGTGTCTGAGGTCTTCAAGTACATAGGACCATAGATCAGAGGTCATCTAATTTGAACACCTCATTTTACAAAAGAGACAGTTGAGGACCAGAAAAATTAAGTGCCTTGCCACAGGTCACCCAAAAAGTAAGCAGCAGAAGTGAGATTTGAACCTGGGTCCTCTTATATTTTTTCTTTTCTTTTCTTTCCAATATTTTTCCATGTTTCCATGATACATTTTCTTTCCTTCCCCCTTCCCAGAGCCAACAAGCAATTCCATTGAGTTGGACAAATGTTATCACTTGATTAGGTCCTCTTATTAGGCACCTTGTCTAGTCACGTAGTTTCTAAATGTCAGATAAAGATTTAGAATTTGGGTCTTCTTGTCTTTAGATCCAATACTCATTGCTTTGTAGATTTAGCTTTTCCACCTTGGAGATCATATAGTCCTATTCCTGCTTCCCCAATTTATATATCATACCGGGCTGGGATGATTTGCCCAAGGCTACAGTTAGTAAGTAACAGAAGCAGAATTCAAATCCAAATCTCTGAATTCCATAGCCAACATTCCTTCCATTTCATAATTTTACTTTTTATATGAGTATGCATAGTTTCATAGAAAATAATCCTGAAACACATTTTCAACTTGTTTCCTTCCTCTTGCCACTCAGCGTGCTTTTAGGTCCTTCCCTCCCTCCCCAAAAAGGCCTGCATTTAAGGATTAAAATTTCAGGTTAGTATCAGCCTCTTTTCTGACTCATCACGACCTAATGGACCATAGTCATACCAGGATACTGAAGTGGTTTGCCATTTCCTTCTCCAGGGGAACCCAAGACTTCCCAACTCCAGGTCTGGCACTCTATCCACTGAGCTACTAAGCTACCTCCTAGGTATATAAAGGTTAAGTGACTTGCCCAAGGTCACAGAGCTAGAAAGTGACTTTTCAAGTCCTGTGAGGTTGGATTTGAACTCAGATCTTTCTGACTTTAGTTCCAGTATTCTTTTTTTTTAACCCCTTACCTTCAACACTGTGTAATCATTCCAAGTCAAAAAGGTTAGAAAGGGCCAGGCAATGGCTTCCCCTGCCCAGTGCCCTTCACCACTGAGCCCCAACTGCTTCTGCAATTATTGGTACGACATTAGTCCAAGAAAGTATTAGCCTAAGAAAGCATGTTTGAGCAAGTTAATCTGCCTTTCCGGCAATGTGCCTTGAAAGCCATCTTCTGCCTCTGGTTACCTTCACCCATATCCCTCTTCATTTGAGTGGTCAGGGGCCTCAAAACCCATGTTTCTTCATGTAAAACAAGCACATTGTAGGTGGCAAATTCTGGTTATCCACAGAGTGCTACCTGTCCCTCCCTCTGGATCAGCGCTTTAGGCATCATCCATGTGCCATGGCTGGTGCCTCTGGGAAACGTGGCCATCTCTAGATTGCCAGGTTCACTTTACAGTTCTGTCATTCAAGGCTTTGTCATATGCCTCAGTTTCTTCACCCATGGGATGACCATGGTGATAACCTGGAGAGGGTATAATGAATTAACCTTGAGGTTTCCAGCTGAAAACTGCTACCCAAGCAGAATGCTCTGTTCCTCTTCTCTCCCTGGAGACTCCCAGATAAATGCTTCTTGGCTGCTGAAGGCTGTGGGGGGTAGATTCTCTTCTACTTGACTGGGAAGTTAAAGGGGATGGCCTGTTTCCTGACCTCACCTTTTCTTCCTGTCTCATTTGTTCCCCTCCCGGTCCCTCCCGGCCCCAAATTCAGCAGCTGCCTGTCACCCTCTGTCCTCTCTGCTGCAGAAATTATTTTTATAAACTCCTCCTTGACTGAAGAGCCACTTTAAAGAATTTAAAACAGCACCACTCTCTTCTAATGAGAAGGATGAGAGATGCCGAGGCATTAAATTCTCCTGAGCTTTCCCATGGTGCTCTGATGTCGGCATCTCTGGAAATATTTCTTTCTGCACAATAAACAAAATATGGGCTTTGGAGACTCGTCACCTATTTCAGAGCCATCTCCTTTAACTGCCTTTCTCCTTCCAAGGCTACCCATCTCCATATATATCAGGATCCAGATATACAGGTCAAACCATAGTACTATTCGAGGTGGAAGGGATCTGAGAAATGACCCACTCCATCCCAGTCCTTTTACAGTTGAGGAAACTGAGGCTCTTGAGCAAGAAGAGCCAAGATTCAACTCTAACTTCTCTGATTCCCAAGAGTAATGTCCTTTCTATCACATCCTCTGTACTCCTTCTGTTTCACTCTTTAGACTGTGAACTCCTTGGGAGCAGGGACTATCTTTGACCCCGGAAAATAGAGGATCTTAATAAATGCACATTGAAAGAAAGAAGGGAACAAGCATTTATTAACCCAGAAGAAGAATTGATCCCATTCTATGAACCAAAGCAAGGGGATCCTCTGTGCTAGTGATCCTGACCAGCTCCCAAGTTATTGCACAGTGCATGGACAGAAAAAGGATCTCTGTTCAGAGCCTAATACCCAAAGGAATTCTCCATTCCCTATCCCACCACCCCTGCTATCTAGTGTCAGGCTATTGCCTCAACCCTACCCTTCCTTTCTGAGTGCCTGCCACTGTTGGAGTGTGGCACCAGACTAAGGTAGATAGATCAGGACAACATGGATTTCTGGTATATATCTGTGGGTGTCAGGAGGGAATTGGGGGCAGCCCTGTGAGGTCACATGACCAGAGGTGATAGTTATCTATCAGCACTGACTTCAAGCTCGTCTGAGTAGACTAGGGTCTAAGAGTAAGATTCTGTGCTCTCACCTCTCCACATACAACTGAAGAGCATGCCAATGGGGTCACTGAAGGATGGTACCAATGATGAGTGCTCTGGATGGATTTCAGAGGAAGGGCAGGGTGAGGCTATTATATTAGATATCACTGAAGTGAGTGGGCCATTAGCTAAGACTTAGAACTTCTTGATGTCCAGTAGAGACCTTCATTAGTCATACCAGGACTTGACTTGTCATTCTTGGCACTTAAGGTAGCGTTATCATCTCCAAGTATTTACTAGACATTCATAGAACATACACATCAAGAAAGAAAAAGATGGCTCACAGGAGACTGGCAGCAGCACCCTGAAACTCTCCCCTACTCCCAGTCTCTTGCTTTGGGACATAGGTTCAACCTTCAACGGCTTTTGTGAGAGAGGAATGAACCCAATAAGTAGAAAAATCCAGGTCTAGGGGCCACAATAAGTCAGTCGGATCAGGGATATATGATTTCCTTTCCCTGGATCCTGGTTATCCCAACAGAGAAGGGCAGAGGAGGTAGGAGAGACTCCAGGAAGAAAACTCTGATAAACAGTTGATTAACCTGGTTTTGAGCACTCAACTACAAACTCTGGATATCAGCTTTCTAAGTAGACATTCATTTATGCCGCCAGTCATAATGAGCATCATGGATCTGGCAAGGGGTTTAGAGGCAGAGGATTGAGATTCAAATTCTAGTCACATTCCTTCTTACTTGTAGGACCTTGGGCAAGTCACTTCACTGGGCCTCCGTTTCTTCATCTGTCAAATCAAGGGACCTGATACAACAATCTCCAAAGCCACTAGTCCCTTCAGCCTATGAAATCTGAGTTATTAAGTTGCAGAGGTTCATCTTTACATATTACCTCAAGGTTTACAAAATGCTTTTCTAATGTCAATTCTGATATGTGTAACACAGATGTTATTACTGTTGTTGCCCTTGTTATTATTAAAGAAACAGAGGTTCAGAGAGGAGTTGCTCGTTGCCACACATTTTTTAAAATAATATTTTATTTGATCATTTCCACGCATTATTCATTAAAGACAAAGATCATTTTCTTTTCCTTCCCCCCACCCCCATAGCTGACGCATGATTCCACGGGGTATCACATGTGTTCTTGATTCGAACCCATTTCTATGTTGTCAATATTTGCATTAGAGTTTCGTTTAGAGTCTCTCCTCTGTTATGTCCCCTCAACCACTGTAGTCAGGTAGTTGCTTTTCCTTGGTGTTTCCACTCCCATAGTTTATCCTTTGCTTATGAATAGTGTTTTTTTCTCCTAGATCCCTGCAAATTGTTCAGGGACATTACACCGCCACTAATGGAGAAGTCCATTACGTTTGATTATACCACAGTGTATTAGTCTCTGTGTACAATGCTCTCCTGGTTCTGCTCCTCTCGCTCTGCATCACTTCCTGGAGGTTGTTCCAGTCTCCATGGAATTCCTCCACTTTATTATTCCTTTTAGCACAATAGTACTCCATCACCAACATATACCACAATTTGCTCAGCCATTCCCCAATTGATGGGCATCCCCTCGTTTTCCAGTTTTGGGCCACCACAAAGAGCGCAGCTATGAATATTTTTGTACAAGTCTTTTTGTCCATTGTCTCTTTGGGGTACAGACCCAGCAGTGCTATGGCTGGATCAAAGGGTAGATATTCTTTTGTCGCCCTTTGGGCATAGTTCCAAATTGCCCTCCAGAATGGTTGGATCAATTCACAACTCCACCAGCAATGAATTAGTGTCCCCACTTTGCCACATCCCCTCCAGCATTCATTACTTTCCATAGCTGTTATGTTAGCCAATCTGCTAGGTGTGAGGTGATACCTCAGAGTTGTTTTGATTTGCATCTCTCTGATTATAAGAGATTTAGAACACTTCTTCATGTGCTTGTTAATAGTTTTGATTTCTTTATCTGAGAACTGCCTATCCATGTCCCTTGCCCATTTATCAATTGGAGAATGGCTTGATTTTTTGTACAATTGATTTAGCTCATTATAAATATGAGTAATTAAACCTTTGTCAGAGGTTTCTATGAAGATTTTTTCCCAATTTGTTGTTTCCCTATTGCCACACATTTTTAAAGTATCAGAGACTGGACTCAAACCCAGTTCTCCTGATTCTAAGTCCTTTGCTCCTTCAGCTTTACCATATAGCCTCTTCTTGGCCCAACATACTGATTTCACTTCAGTCTGGTCTTCATGGCCCCTTAGGTAAAACTCTCTTCTCTTCCCTACAACTACCAGCATCCAGCCACCTCTCTTTTTCTCCAACTTGAACAGCATTTCAGCCAAGCCATAGGACATCACTGGGCTCTTCAGGATCATTCCCACTGAGGGGACTTTCATCTCTTCTTTGACAATTTATGTCTCTTCCCTCCTTCTAAATTCTTAATTTTTCACCTCCTCTAAGGAGCTTTCCTTGATTGAGCTTATCTAGTGCCATTATTTTCTTATTCCTCTCCCTGCCATTAACTGATTTTTTATTTAAGTTGGATGTGTCAGGTGCACAGAATTACAAAATGTCAGAACTGGAAGGAGCCTTAGGGAGAACTTAATCCATCTCCCTCATTTTCATTGTTGTTCAGTCATTTTTTAATCATGTCAGACTCTTTGTGATCCCATTTGGGGTTTTCTTGCCAGACACTGGTGAGACTTGCCATTTCTTTCTCTAGCTCATTTTACAAATGAGAAAATGGAGGCAAACAGGGTTAAGTGAGTTTCCTAGGGTCATCCAGCTAGTAAGTGTCTGAGGCCAGATTTGAACACATAAAGACAAGTTTTCCTGATACCAAGCCCAGTGCTCCATTCACTGTAGGACCTAGCTGCCCATTTTATAGATGATAATACTTGAAGTTCCCATTGGTGAAGGCCCTTGGTCTTCTGGCTTAGAGTTATTACTAAGTCAGAAAGGAAGAATTTATTTTTATTCTTTATTTTACATTAAAAGTTCATTATATCATGAAAATCCACCACACCTGGAAAAACCCATTGTTAATATTAAATAAACTGAGGTTCAGAGAGGAGTTGCTCTTTGTCACACATTTATGTAGTAGAGCTTTGCCAAAAGTCAAAGACAACCACAACTCAGGGAACTCAGGGAAGGGAAGATCCTTCTTTCGTCTGGGCCTCGGGGTTGGAGGCCATTCAGAACAGTGGCCACCACAGGAAGGAGTGTACCACCCACCATGGTCTCTGAATGAGGGAGCCAGGGTGTGCAGGGGTGGATCACTCCTAATTCCCAAGCCCAAGGGCAGGCCAAGTGCCCTTTGTCTCGGTACCATATGTCAGAACAGTGGACAGGTGGCAGAGTCTGGATCCAGGCACAGCTAGTGTCAAAAAGCTACTGCTACTTCCTAGAAAAAAGTAACAGGTCATTCATACCATGTGGTTAAATAAACATCACAAACCAAGACTACATTTTGGGTTCAAAATCTGGTACCTTTTAGGGAAAGAAATCAGACATCATGCCCTTGACCCCTGGGTCACTTGGGAAAGTGTTCAAGGCCCCACACTTTGATCTTTTTTTTTCAGTTGTGTCCAATTCTTCACAACCCCATTTGGGGTTTCCTTGGCAAATATACTAATGGTTCATCACTTCCTTCTCTGGCTCATTTTCCAGATGAGGAAACTGAGGCAATCAGGGTGAAGGGCATTTCCCAGGATGACACAACTTGTAAGTGTTTGAAGCCAGGTTTGCATTCATGTCATTTTGTCTGAAGTTCTGTGTGTGTCTTATCTACCTAGGAGATTAAGTTCCTTGAGGGCCAAATCAGTGTCTTTATCTAAACTTGGAATCTCCCCAGGACTGGGCCTAAGCAGGAACCTATTAAATATGGATTGTATTAAGTTGTTTGTTATTAAGACCTATGTCTCCCTAGCTAGATTACAAGCTCTATGTTATTTAGGACTGGCTTCCCTTTTCTCTGCAGCCACTCATAGTGCTTCATTGAGGGCCTTCCATCCAGTGGCTGCATCTACCCAACTGAATTGGCTTTGGACTCTCTTTCCTCTCTTCTGTTAAAGCCCATGGCTCTCAGATCAGCAAACGTAGTCCTCCGGCTCTCCTCTGGAGTTCTTTGAAAGACCTTGGTTTGACTGTCGACAGGTATGTATCTCACTGTGATTAATACAGGGACATTTCAAGCCCAGAAACCTGACATCTGCTCATGCCAAGTGTTTATTGGACGAAGGTATCTGTAAGGCAGCATCTGGAGATAGCAGGACACAGGCTGGGCAGGAAGGAGGAGGGAGACTGGGGGGAGGAGAGGCCAGGCTGTCCCTCTGCTTTGAAATACCTGCATCCAGTATAGAAAGGAGGAAGCAAATACCAGACTGGGACATCCATAACCACAATTTGTCCTCCGCTTTCTGGTCAGCCCTTTCCTGGCAGGTCTCCATGTTTTCATCCCCAGCCCTTTGAGGGCTCCCTACCATACCGAATTCTCACGATAATGAAAACATGCATGACGTGTCCACATTTTTAGGTGGTTGATAAAGGGAGAGTGAGAGCATTTTCCCCTGGTTCCCCTAGGAGAAAGACGAGAAGAGGACATGATGATAATGGAGAGATGAGGTGGGGTAAAGAAAGAGCAGGAATGATGATGCTAGGGAAAGCAAACTTTTCCAAATTATTCCCTACCATCAATAGCTATGGGGAGAGTGTAGCTAGATGGCTCAGTGGATTATGAGTCCAGCCTAGAGACATGAAGTTCTGAGTTCAGATCCGACCTCAGAAATTTCCTAGCTGGATGACCCTAGCTAGGCAAGTCATTTAATCCCCATTGCCCAGCCCTCACCATTCTTCTGCCTTGGAACCAATACACAGTAAATAAGGGTTTTAAAAAAACAGCTAAGAGGAAAGGATTGGTCTCCACAACCCCTTTGGAAGAAATTTTGATCAGTGCATGTATAAACCCTCTTTGCCCAGCTGACTCCAGACTATGCTTCATGCCATCTTAAAACTCTTGCCTTTTTTCCTGAAGTCTGTAGGCCAGCTTCCCCGTTTCCTCTTTCCATCTCTTCCTCTGGGAAAAGTAATCAAAACATTCTATTATTGCTGGAAAAAACAACTATGATCAACTTTACTCTGGTATCAATAATTGTTCCTGTGATTCTTCATCTGTCTCTCTGTGCAGGTTGTCTCCTCCTATTAGAATGTAAGCTCCTGGAGGGCAGGGGCTGTCTTATTTTTGTATGTATTTGTATTACCAGCCCTAGCCTAGTGCTGGGCCTAGGGCAGGTACTTAATAATGAATTTTTTCTATCATTCATTCATAACTTCAAAATTGAGTGTGCCACTTTTTTAATAATGAGGCCTCTTGATTCTCTTACCTGTTATTGGTAATCTATGTATGTGTCATCTTATACCACCCTCCAGGGCCTCCCCCAGTAGGATGTAAGCTCAGAGCATGGGCTAATTTGCCTTTATTTCTCTCTGGAGCCTAACATGGTACCTGGCCCATAAGAAACCCTTAATATTTGTTGAATTGAATGAAATTACATTAAAAGAAAACCATTTCAATTACTTCCGTCATAACTTTTTCCAAGAAACTCAAAATAAATTTCCCTAGCCATCCCCATTTTCAGAGAGGAAAATTAAGGCCCGTAGAGGACAAATGGTAATAATAATTTACCATTACATAGCACATTGTGATTTACAAAGTTCTGTACTTATTACAATACTGTGAATTAGGTAGTTCAAGCCATTATTATCATCCCCATCTTCTTTTTTTTTTTTAAATATATTTTATTTGATCATTTCCAAGCATTATTCGTTAAAGACATAGATCATTTTCTTTTCCTCCCCCCATCCTCCCCCCATAGCCGACGCGTAAGTCCACTGGGCATTAGATGTTTTCTTGATTTGAACCCATTGCTTTGTTGATAGTACTTGCATTAGAGTGTTCATTTAGAGTCTCTCCTCTGTCATGTCCCCTCAACCTCTGTATTCAGGCAGTTGCTTTTTCTCCGTGTTTCCACTCCCATAGTTTATCCTTTGCTTATGAATAGTGTTTTTTTCTCCTAGATCCCTGCAAATTGTTCAGGGACATTACACCGCCACTAATGGAGAAGTCCATTACATTCAATTGTACCACAGTGTATCAGTCTCTGTGTACAATGTTCTCCTGGTTCTGCTCCTCTTGCTCTGCATCACTTCCTGGAGGTTGTTCCAGTCTCCATGGAACTTCTCCACTTTATTATTCCTTTGAGCACAATAGTATTCCATCACCAACATATACCACAGTTTGTTCAGCCATTCCCCAATTGATGGGCATCCCCTCGTTTTCCAGTTTTGGGCCACCACAAAGAGCGCAGCTATGAATATTTTTGTACAAGTCTTTGTGTCCATTATCTCTTTGGGGTACAGACCCAGCAGTGCTATGGCTGGATCAAAGGGTAGATATTCTTTTAGCACCCTTTTCATCCCCATCTTCTAGATGAAGAAACTGAGGCTCCGAGGTTGTGTTCTTGCCTGAAATCACACTGAAATAGCCACGCTGTACTCTGAGGCCAGATCTCGTAGATACAGGGTCAGTGCTCTTTCCAGTAAAACACAATCCTCTCAGAGTCCTGATCCAGCTTGCAGGCAAAGCCACAGATCCTAAGCCTTCCATCTCTCGCACTGCCTTCCAGACGCAGCAGCACTCTCCACCATCAGATGTGCTGGCTACCAGCCGATTTCACATTCTGAGTTCGCTCTTCTTCACAGGCTTCGGATGATTAATAAATCTTGAGCCAAATCATGCAGGGACGAGCACAGACCTCTCATTTCTATAAACAACATCGTCTCTGGGAAGCCGCCGATGAGTGGTCTTCGGGGACGCCGCAACCTGGACTTGAGAAATAAGGGGGGGAAGTCTATTACAGAGAAGAACCTTCCCTCCGCCTCTGGGGATGCTGGCTCTGACCTAATAGTCCTTTCTCATCTCTAATTTCTATGATTCTGTGATTTAGTGTAAACCTCATTCCTCATGCAGAGCCCCAGTTGCGGTTGAGGTGAACTTTCCTCAAAGAATGTCAAGGTGCTCAATCACTCCCTACGGTGATTAGGGAGCAAGTGTAGAACAGCCTGTTACCTAATCGCCACCCTCCTGGGAACAGGGACTGGGACTTGCCCGTCAGCTCTGAGCTTGACCAGCCTTGCCCAGTCTGCAGCCAGCCCCCAGCCTTCCTCTCACCCACCTGTATCCTAGCAATGCTGCCTCACAAGGTCACTCGCCACGCTATCAAGGGTTTTTTCAAACCATTAGTCAGATGCTGGCAACCCGACATTGTGCAGGCTTGGCCTCCTTTTAGGAAAAGGGCTAAGTGACCTAGTGGGATTAAGAAGCTGTTTTAAAAGCCAGTTGGAGTGAGGTTGGGTGGGGTGGGAGGCTCATTCAAGACTGGCTTAAGGCCTGTGGGGGCGCAAATGTCAAACGTGGGGCTCCATGTTCCTGGGGAGGAGGGAAAGAGGCTGTAGTTGGGTTGGAGTTAAAAGAGCAAATCAAGAACCTGAGTGAGGACCAATCTTACCACAGGTGGAATGTGTGATGTAATTTGAAGGGATGCGGAGATGGGTGCTTTTGTAAAAATAGTTTCCCCTTAAACAGGGAACACAGGCTCTGAAATGACCATCATTCAAGACCATGGAACCCCAGAAATTACAGCTAGAAGAAGCATCGTTGCTGTTTGGTCATTTTCAGTCTTGTTTGACTCTTCATGATCCCATTTGGGGTTTTCTCAGTGAAAATACTGGAGTGGTTTGCCATTTCCTTCTCCAGCTCATTTTATAGGTAAGGAAACTGAGGCCAACAGGGGTAAGTGACTTGCCCAAAGTGTCATAGCTAGTAAGTGTCTGAGGCCAGATTTAAACTCAGCACGAAGAGTCTTCCTGCCTCTAGACCTGGCACTCTATGCACTATCACCCTTCGTTGTGCAGAAGAAGAAAACTGAGCCCCAGAAAGTTAGACAGTCATTCCAAGGGTCACAGTATAAATGCTAGAGCCAGAATTTTATTTTTTACCTTTTTAGATGACCTCTTTTGAAATGCAAATATTCCTGGAGGGTGTGATACTTTAAATCCACTCTCCTTTCTAACCCATCCTTTACAGAGACTAAGCTTCCTTATGAATAGATATGATCATGTATCCCTTCTCTTTGAAAATCTTCAATGACTCTCTTTCATTGGCAGGGTAATTGGCATTCCAGGCTTTCTAAAACCTGCTGCCCTCCTCTTTTATCTCAGCCATTTCCTATTCTTGGACAACATGCTCCAACCCAACTGGATGACTCTCTCTTCTCTGCAGATACCCTGCACCTTTTATTTTTATATATGTGTTCATGTTGTTCATTATGCTCAAAATGGCCTCATTTTGCCTCCTCTCCTGTAAGGGGGAAAAACTCATCAGATTCAGTAGAGCTTTGCTGAAAGTCAGAGATGATCATCCCTCAGGCAAGAGAAGAATCCCGCCTCTGGCAAAGCTATGGGGATGGAGGCCATCTAGAAGTCTGCCACTACACTATTGGCCAGGCCCCAGGAAAAGTATACCTACCACCTGCCATGGCCTCTGAATACGAGAACTTGGGGACCCAGGGATGGATCAGTTCCTTTGTTATTTTTCAGTTGTGTACAACTCTTCATGACTCCATTTGGATTTTCTTGGCAAAAATACTAGAATAGTTTGCCATTTCCTTCTTCACCTCATTTTACAGATGAGGATACTGAGGCAACCAGGGTCAAGTAATTTGTCCAGGGTCACATAGCTAGTTAAACATCTTGGGGCCAGATTTGAAGTCAGGAACATGAGTCTTCCTGACTTCAGGCTTGGCACTCTATCCACTGCCCCATTTAGCTACTGAAGAATGCTTACCCATACTTTAAAAACCAACTCGAATGCTGCCTTTTCTAAGCAGCCCTCCCATTTAGTAAAGAACTTACTTTTTCCCCTTGGACCTCTCATACCAATTTGTTTAATTCATTATTCATCTAAGCTTGTGTATTATATTCATCTTTTTGTGTAGACCTTCCCTTTTGGACTATAAACTCAGTAAGGTCAAGGATTGTGTGCTTGCTGAATGTTTTGCACACAGCAGGTTCTTAATAAATGTTGGTTGAGTTATGCCATGAATTCCTCAGTGCGAATGGGTTTATCTAGGTTTTTTAGAATCTTAATATTGGAAAAGACCTGAGGAGTCATCTTGTTCAACCTTGACATAAACGAGAATGTCTCTATTCACATCAAAAAACAAGGGGCTCTCTGTCCTCTGAATGAAGGCCTACAGGGATGGTGATGTCACATCCTCTGGAGCCCATTTTACTTTGGGGTAGTTCTTCCTGTTAGTATTACATTAGGAATGTTTTCCTTAAATGAGGATAGTCTCCATCTGTGTAACAACCTTTCTGTGTTCCTTGTGCTGCCTTCTAGGGACTCTCTTCCCTGAATGGTATGATTCCAGTTGGCAAATCCCTCCCAAACTCCTTATCTTTTCTTCTAGTAGGTCTCTCCATTGTTCCTAGGTTGCTGGGGAGTCAGGACTTGAAAGTAGGAAATAAGTCCTAGATTAGGGAAGTTTGGGCTAACAGATTTCATTTGCTTTTTCATTTTAGCCTGGATCGGTGCTATATTGAAGCATTGAGCCCTGCTGCTTGCCTCATTCATACCAAATAAAAGAAGTGGATAGAGTAGTAACACTAGAGTCAAGTAGACTCATCTTTCTGAAGTCAAAGTTAGCCTCAGATACTTACTAGCTGAGGCTCTGGACAAGACACTCAATGCTATTGGCCTCAGTTTCTTCATCTGGAAAATGAGCTGGAGAAGGAAATGGCAAATTATTCCAATACCTTTGCCAAGAAAACCCCAAATAGGATCACAAAGAGTTGAATATGACTGAAAAATGACTAAATAACAACAAAAATCTTATTCATATTGTATCTCAGACCACATAAGATTTTATCTCATGTTGAGCCTTAGCATAGTCTTATGAGGTAGGTAGTACATGCATTTTAATTTGAAATCTATAGAAGATAAAACTGAGACCACGTGGTTAGTAAATGGCAGAATTAGGCCTTTGTCTGGCTTTTCGCCATATACTATTCTGAAAGATTCCTTTGCATATCTGTTCAGTGCAATGTTCCTAGGCAAAGTCATCGCTACTTCTTCCTCACACTTCTCCTGACCCCAAATCTTGCAGAGAGCACAGATGCTAAAAGCCAATGAGGAAATGCCCCATTGTTTTGTCAGAAATGTACAATTAATCTGACTGGATTTGAGATAGACAAAGATTATCCAAGAGGATCAGCCTTAGATGAATGGAGGAGAATGGAAACATTATTGGCTTTGGAGTCATAAGAAATAGGTTCAAACTTCTTTTCTGTCACTAATTATTCATATGACCGTGGGAAAATCATTTGTCTCAGTGGGCTTCTTTTTTGTCATCTTTATAACAAGATTGGATTAAATCATGTCTCAGTTCCCTTCTAACTTTAAATCCCTGATCCTATGATATAGATTTAAATTGTAGCCTTGCTATTTACCTTGGACATGTCATTTGCCCTGAACAAGTCATTAACCCTGGGCAAATCAATTTACTTCCAAGAGCCTTAGTACTCTCCTAACTAAAATTGGTGATGGGGGTGGGATGAGGTGAGGAGATTGGACGTGGTATTCTAAGTCTTCTGCTTTTAGCCCTAAGTTTATGATCCTAGCCCTGGATTAGAAGTCTGAAATATCTAGATTAAAATCCAAACATTGACATTGTCTAACCTCTCCAGTCTTAGTTTCTTCATCCATAACAGGAGGATAATAAATCATGCCCTATCTACCTAACACAGAGCTATTGAGAGGAAAGCGCTTTATAAACCTCAAAGGGTTATAGACTTTCAAGGTTGTTAAAAAAAAATTAATAGGAGTCAGTCCAGAGGACAGAGGGCCTAAGAACCAGGGACTGGAATGCACCCAATTTCCAAAATGATTGCCCAGTAGCAGTACCGGGGACCTAAGTGCCAGGTGTCAGGCTGGGTGAGGGTTGCAGGCAGGTATCGCTATCCTCTTGTCTGCCTCTTTTGTTGCTGATGCTGGGGAATGCATGGAAATAGGTAGGTATAATGGGAAAATGCCAAGTTATGAATGACTCCAGAGTCTATAATTAGCCAGTTCTCAATCGCTATATTTTTAGACATAAATATTGTCACCAGACAGTTTCACAGTCTCCTCGGGAGTCTGTTCATCTCAGGAGTGCAACTCCTTCTCTCAATTCAGAGCTGGGAATTGAGGCCAACTTGTGCAAAAAAGAGGGTTGGGGAATCCCATGGCATCCCCTTACTCAAGAAACTCCATTGACTCCCTACTACCTCTAAGATCAAATATAAACTCCTAGGTTGGAAATTTCAAACTCCTCACCACCTGACACCTTCCCACCTTTCAACCTTATTACACGTTATTTCTATCTCTGTGCTCTTTAGTTCCGCCATATTGGCCTAATTGCTATTCTGTACACTGTGCTTCGCCTCCCATCCCCTTGAATTTGTACTGGCTGTCCCCCATGCCTGGACCATGCCTGTATGTATACATGGATACTGATGAATTTCCATATGTACTTATCAGGTATATCTGTATCTACATCTATACATATTTTATCTCCCTCCATCTAATGTAAACTCCTTCTAGCAGAGACTATTTCATTTCAGTCTTGGTATCCCTAGTACTTAGTACTAGAGAGTAGATATTTATAAATAGCTATTGGTTTATTGAGTGATTGACTTGAATGTTGCCCTCCTGTCCCATTGGCTCTTTGGGTCAATCCAACAAAGGGAGGCTGAGGCCTAGGCATTAAACTCCTGCTTCCTGACACAGGCAATAGGATATTACCAGAGTGAGTCAGTTGGGAATCCTAGGATCAGAGTTGTAGAGTTAGGAAGAGACTTTAGAAGTCTTGTCATCTAATCCAAACTCCTTCTTTTATAGGTTAGAAAACTGAGGCCCAGAAATTCTAAGTGACTTGCCCAAAGCCCTTCAGGCTTGTGAGTGGCAGTGCCTAGGGCAGAAGCCAAGTCTTTGGATCTCAAATTGAGTATGTATTCCGCTGCACCATGGCCCCTCTGTCAAAGAGCCAAACACCTTTGTATTACAGAGAAAAGCGAGCCTGAGAGTCGGGAGGCCCAAGTTCCAGGATCTACTCTAACATTCATCGGTGTGATGATCTTGTTGAAAACTTGCTCTGCCCACCAGGATTCATCGTTCCAAACATCCACAATTCTTTGGCTTGTCTTGCCCTTCCCCAGGGTTCTCTCTAGGAAATTACAATATAGATTGCATATGATATGTATAGATCTCCACACTTACAGCCAAAAGCCATTTAGAGATGAGAAATTCAGCAGATACCTCACCTGAACGTTTGACCAGAGACTTGTGGAATTGTGTCTGTTACTACAGATAAATAACCAGGTTTTATTCAGCATTGACACCCAAAGTGTACGTGGCTCTGTGTGGTTCCCCAAATTTCCCTTGCCTCCACAGAGCCTCCACACCTTCCAGCACTGCAGGCCACATCGCCATCAGTTCTAGATCACTGCTCCTTCTCTTCCTTGAGAACCTGGCAGGATTGGCCTTCAGTAGCAAACAATGGAATCACTTGAAACTGAAGGTCATATGGTGGAAAGATCAATAGCCTCGGTACCAAAAAGCCTGGGTATATGCAAGCCCCTGTTCCAGTGCTTAATAACTATGCAATATGGTCAAGTTACTTAATTTTGCTAAAACTGTTCCTTTATCAATAAAATGAGAGTGATGATAATACTTGATACTCATGTGACCTTGAACAAATTACTTTGTTTGGGCCTCAGTTTCTTTCCCTGTAAAATGAGGAGGTTGGGATAAGCTTTTTTTAAGCCCTTATTTTCTGTCTTATTAACAACTCTATGATAGAAGGTCAATGGCTAGTCAAGTGCATTTAAGTGGCTTGCCCAGAGTAACACAGCTAGAAAGTATCTGAGGTCAAATTTGAACCCAGGTCCTCCTCTCTCCAGGCCTGGCACTCTATCTACTAAGCCACCTAGCTGCCCCAATGGTGCAGACTTTTAAGGTCCCTTTCTAGGTCTAGAACTCTTATCTACCACACAGGCTTGTTGTGAAGAAAGGACTTTGTAAACTGTAAAGCACTATATCCAGTTTCCTCTTATTAAAATCAAACGGCAGTTGTATCTCCCTTAATCAAGCAAGCAATCAACCAACAAACATTTTCCAAGTGTTCATATGGCACACATTGTACTCGACACCGGACAAGCAAATACAAAAGTGGGATAATCCCTGCCCTTAAGGAGCTGATATTCTACTCAGGGAAGAATCTGATGAAAGGTAAAAATGTTAGCCAATCGACTGATTTTATTTTTGTTCTTGTATGACACCACACACCAGTCTGACTAATTCTTTTTCTCACCAAATAACAGGCTATATTTTGTGATTGGCTAGACCAAAGCTGCCAAGCGATGGATCTATTTTCAGCTCTTTGCCTGTTTTCTTAAGACCTACCAACTGCCTGATTTCTTTTAGACCATTGTAGACGGTGAGAGCTGGGCCCTTAGCCTTGCTTGGGACTCTTCCTCACCTCTTGTCCCTGAGTCTGCCTCTCTCTCAGTTTCCTCTTTGGTGCAGTAGGAGTCCTTACATGGCACGCACACGCACACACGCGCACACACACACACACACACGCATGCACACACACACAATCTGTCTGTCCCCCAGGTGCATTTCTTAGGCAGCAAGTCACTGAATTGAGAAGTGATCAATAGGAAAAAAACAGCAATTATCAATGTGACCACCTGGTGCCATTTTTAAATGCTGCTGTCCACAAAAAAAACCTCATACTAAAACAATAAACTATTTATTTTTGCTAAAACTCTGTAATGCAAAAAAAAAAAAGAACTTATCTATAGCACTGAAAAAAATTACAAATGTGTGTGCATTGCTTGAGGCTTAAAAAATGACTTCATCAGTTCTCACCGAGTTTCATATTAGACAGGGACAGGCCGTTCGTGAAGGCATCTGTGCGGAGGAAGCCCTCCATGTGGAACAATACCCAGCCAGGAGTAGGTGCCATCTTTCCCTGCTGTTCAGGGAATCTCAATTCCAAGCACCCAGCCTTCATAACCTGCTTCCTAACAGGTCTCGTGGCCACACCTAGGCTACATTTCTGTGAAGAAATGGACTTTCACCAGAACGCTTCACTTATTCGCCCTAAGCAAGGGTTGAAACTTGTGCCCCTACATAGGATTGTCCATCAGAGGCTGTAAGCCAGTGGCAGCTCTCCTGGAATCATAAATTCGGGGCTATAAGAGGCCTTGGAAAACCTTGAATGTAGCCTCCTCTTGTATTGATAAAGCAGCTAAAAGCCAGAGAGGAGAAGAGTTTGGTCAAAGATTACCCACTGGATGAATCAGGACTCTAATACAGTTCATTTAACTCCAGAGTTGCAATTTTTTTTGACTCCTTCTGCCTCTCATAGATTCTCACAGATTCAATGATTAACATAATTGCAACACCCATTAGAGTATATGGTATTTTGCAGATAGAGGCACTGAGGCTCAGCAAGGTTAGTGATTTGTCTGAGGCCATAAACTAATTAGTGACAGATCTTGAACTAGAACCCAGGTCTCCGGGCTCTTGATCTCGTTCTCCTTCCACTACACCACACTGTCCTTTGTAAACATTGAGCCTTCATTGTAGCACGTTTACAAATTAAACATAGGCATCCTGTAGAGAGGAGGAAATTCTGGCATGAAAAACAGTCATATATAAAAAGTACAATGAAAGATTATTGTTCCTTGGTGCTCTGCCCCTCACCTCCCAGTTTCTACCACTATCCTAGACAATTGCCTACACCTAGTGCTAGTTACCCCTCTGCCCTCAGCCAGTTATGTTCTCTGTACTTTTCCATCATCTCAGGAACCTCCCCATTCTGTAAGATCACATTAGCTTGGTACTCATACCCCATTAGTGGCCTCTGATTGGAAAATAGAGTGAAAAGCCCTCCCCAGTCCTCCATTTAAAGGGACCCCCCAGGCCAGTCATTTCTTTGTTTTCCATCCTGTCTTCATTCCTTTGGACTGAAGAAAGGAAGGGTATTCAGGAGGTATTCATCATGCCTTTAAACAGGGAACCCTTCATTCCTCACCCCCTTTTTAGGTTCCTTTTGGGTGTTGTCTTCTCCCATGGAGGATTACAAATTGGATTGTAAGTTCTTTGAGGGCAGAGACTGCTTTTTCTTTTTCTTTTTTGTATTTGAATCCCATGTTGATTGATTGAATGCTAGTACAGTAGAACCTCATTTGACAGGAACTCAATACATGTGAATTCGGGTATCCTTGATTGGCAAATAAAAAAAAAAATAAAGGCAGAAAAATATGTAAAATAAACATTTAAATTACATGCTAAATCCACACCATTTCCCGAAGCAGTGTAAAGTGTTGAAGCAGTTTGTCCAATCACACTTATTCTCACTCTGAGAATCATTAGTGTGAGCCATTACATTGCTTTGCCACAAACATTAGCTCCCTTGTCAGTCTTTGTCCAGAGTTCTCACTTGGAATAATCATGTCCATGTCAGAGCAGTGCTTCTGTTTGTTTCATTAACACTATTTAGTTATTAATAATGGCCCCAGAGTATAAGAGTAGTGATGCTGGTCGCTCTGATAAGCTGAAGAAAAATCATAAAGGGCCAGGGTATGTTTATATAAGAACTATTTATTAAATAATGAGATTCACTAGTATGTGCGATTTTCAGCTTACACAAAGGGTCTTGGAATGTATTGGTGGTGCAAAACAAGGTCCTACTGTACTCCATGTGGGAAGTGGGATAGTGACCAAAATCTCACTTTGTGTTCCCCATTCATTCTATTTTAATACCTTGGCTTGGTCATGACTTCCACGTCCCTCGGAGGTTCTGTGATGTGGCACCTTTTCTGTACTCCCCAAGCACCACAGACCTCCAGAACCTGTCCTATCTAGGAGTCTTGCTCTTTGCTTCCTCTTAGCTCATATGCAACCCATCAGTAGCCTTCAAAGGACATTTTTTTCAAAGTAGCAATTAAGGGAAAGAAGTAAAATATATGTTATATATTCACAGCCAACACCATAGAAATGTCTGGTTAAAGAGCATAGGGATCTTGTCTAGTCATACATAATAGATAAAAATGTAACAGCTAAACCCACCTCTGCTCCCATTTGGGGAGCTTTAGTCCAATCTGAACAGGGAGCTGCCATCTTGCTTTGGGGTCTCTGCTCCTAAATATTCTCCCTTACTCATGAATACCATTTTATCTTTTATTGTTTGTTTGTTAACTCTTACCTTCCTTCTTAGAATCAATACTGTGCTTTGGTTCCAAGGCAAAGGATTGGTAAGGGCTAGGCAATGGTGGTGGTTTAAGTGACATGTCCAGGATCATACAGGTAGGAAGTATCTGAGGTCAGATTTGAACCCAGAAACTCTAGGCCTAGCTCTCAATCCACTGAGCCACCTCGCTGCCCCTTGAGTAGCATCTTTTCAATTAGACTCTTGATGGGCCTGGCTCTGCCCACCAACTTCTAGGTAGAAAGTTTCCAGTGGCCAGGATTATGCCATATTAGCCTGGCCCTGCCCACTTTGCCAGAGAGACAGGAGAGGCTGTCCACCTACAGTTTATCTTATCTGCATACCATGACGGGATGTATGCAACTGTTGTTTGTATCCAAGATTCCCTTAAACAGCAATAAAAGCAGTTTGTGCACTTGATCGGCCTGGCCTGTGCTGAATGGACACAGTGGTGAGAAGCACCAGGAAGAAATATAAAGGAGGAAAATTCATCTTCCCCAGGAAAGGAATCCCCAAGGAGGAGATTCCTCAATGCTGCCTTGATTGTTCCCAGTGGCAATTTTCCCAAGGGAAGTAATTTGGGGACATAGCTGGGGTAGGTCCTGGGAGTATCTGCTTTTTGGCAGTCATCCACTTCTTCATCATCAAAGACTAGAGTAGGCATCATGTAAAATGGAAGTTTGGAGAGACACCAGGATGGTTTAGAAGAAGTTACCTAGACCAGATGGGAGGAAATCTGGTTTCTAGTCCTGGCTCTGCCACAGATTCACTGTGGGATCTGCAGCCAGTTATCTTAACTTTCTGAATCTCAGTTGCCACATCTGTAAAATGAACCAGGCAATCTCTGTGGTGCCTTCTTGCCTTAACATGGTCCCTGCCCACTCATATCTTATGATGCAGTTATAGACAACACTAAAATGGCTTATTAACAAACAGAGATAACATATGACACAGCGTTTTTAAATGTGTGGGATGATTTTTTTATAGGTGTGCTGAGAGAACTCACCCAGATGCCATCAGAAACAGCTGTATGCCATCTGCTGGGATGGGCTCCACCAGGTGAACAGAAGCCTGTAGTGCTCTCTCTAAGATGCTGGACATCTTTCCCCCTCTCTGCCCGGTAGCAAGGCAGCATTGGAGACTGGAGTCAGACACAAAGCTCCATGGTCCGGGGATGATGGAGTCAGAGAAAGCTCAGGGACAAAGCAGAGAGTTCCTCCCTCCCCTGCCTCCCCTGCTTCCCCAGGTCTTGTTTATGCTAACAAAAGCGAGTAATGAATTACTGATAAGTGGGCTCTTTTAAAAGGAAATTATTCAAGAGAGCAGGTGAGCCTTCGTAGACATCCATCTTGCTGGCTCGGTGATGCTTGCTCAAAGATGGGGAAAGGTAAGGGAGATGATTCATGGCCAGAACTCCTCATCCGTCACTCCAGGCATCCATGGCAATAGGGAGGGATGGGGCGGAGTAGAGGTGCCTCCTGAAGCAAGGAAGAGAAAATTGATGGGCTCCCATCTCAGGGTTGTCGGGATGGTGGGGATCTGCTGGCTCCATCTCATTAGCCAGGTCAACCAGGCAGAGAACAGAGAGCTCCTTGACTGCAGGTGCCACAATGTTTGGTCATGTATGTGAATCAGCTTTCCGGTGAACATCGGACCTACTTGAGCTGTTGATAGGTTTTGGCATCCCTCTTGCATCTAGCTGGGCAAGGTATTGTGAAAAGGACACTTTGTGTGGAGCCAGAAGGCCTTGGTTTGAATTCTGCTTCTGCTCCTTGCTTCGATGTAACTTTGGCAAGTCCCTTCTTCTACCAGTGCCTCAGTTTCCCCTTGTGTAAAGCAAAGGGGTTGGACTAACTTAGATAGTTTCCAAGGTCCCTTCCTACTTTAAAATCCTATAATTCTTTTGTCATAAGGAACAATCTTCCCAAAACAGATCAGAAACATCTTTGGGATACCACACCTTCGGACAGTATCAAATCCCTCCTTTTTGAGAAAACCACTTTTCCTAAAAAGTCATCCATATTATACTATAGGCTACTGGGAAAATGTCCCATCATTCTCTAGGATAAAATCTCTTCGTCTTGGCCTCCAGGGGATGGAGTTGGGCTGGAGCTTGGTATCTCTTGACTTATCCTGTTTTAGGGGTCCCCCCAGAAGGAGTCCCTAAATTAATCCGTGACATTAAGGTTTGACTGGTGAGTACAGTAGGACATCATTTTATCTGATTGATATATTCTAAGACCCTTCACATAAGTTGATAATAACAATGAACCCATTATTCAATAAATATTTATTATATGAACATACCTAAGCACTTTATGACTTTTCTTAGGCTTATCAGAGCTACCAGCATTACTGCTTTTGTACTTGGGGGCCAGTATTAATAAGCAAATAGCATTAATGAAACAAGGAGAAGTACTGCTCTGATGTGGACACTTATTGCAAGCTAGGACTCTGGATGAAGACTGATACCGGAGTTCATGTTTGGCGTAAAAGAATGTAATGACTCACACCAATAATCTCAGAGCAAGAATGAGCATGATAGACTTTAAGCTATTTGGGAAAATGGCACAGACTTAGCGTGTAATTAGAATTTTCATTTTGCATACTTTTCTGCCTTTATTTTTTTTTATCACTACTCTCATATACCTAAATCCACACCTGTTGAGTTCATGTAAAATATCATACTGTATCCATCTCCTCTTCCTGATTGTGGGCCCACCTCCCCATTTCCTGACCATGTCCATGTCATGCTTCTGAAATCAAGTCCTCCCCCTTTTCAAATCTAATTCTTTAACCATTAATCATATCAACACTATCATCCTAGGAAAAGAGATATCAATCAATTTCCCTATGATTCACCATTCCCCCTCTTTGCATATGATTCCCTAATGTGTTGTCTTCTCTCATTAAAATTTAAGGTCTCCCTTATACAATTTGAATTTGCAAATTTAAGTTAGTCATTTAAATTTACTATAATATTTTAATATTTGTTAAAATACTTTTGCTTTTAAAATTCATTTATCTGATCAGAAATAGCAGATTCTTTTCAGTCTAATATCTTCAGATTATTTCTAGAAAGTAGTGAAGGGATAAACATAGAAAGGAGATAGTCAGACAAGGATCTCTAATATTCTGGACCTGGGATAAGAATACAGGAAATGAAAGAAGGCCAAACAATGAGTATAGACAACAGGGTCATAGGTGGTCAGTTTCTGAGTGGTGATGATGGTGGTCTGTGTGAGTGGATGCGATTTATATCATCCATTCATTAAACAGATATTCATTAAATGAATACTATATACAAGGTCCAGCCCGAGGTCTTTTGTGGGACACAAATTTGGAGATTATGTGGTTCCTGCCTTCAAAGAGCCTACAATTCAACAGGATAGAGACAATCCACATATAAATATCTCCAAAACTACCATGTGGTAAATGTCGTGTAAGTGTTACAGCTGAGATATAAGAGAACTGTAGTTTAGGGAAGGAGATTTAGGGCATCATGAAGTTAAATTTGAGCTGGGCATTTGAAGGATTTGGGCAAACAAAGAAGGGGAGGGGAGGACAAAGGCAGAAAGGAAGGAAAATGGATTTCATGTTTAGGGAATAGTAAATAGCCAAAGGTCTGTTTATTTTGAGAAGTTAGAAATAAAGGTAGAAGAGTAGGTGGGAACCAGATCATGACACAGATATGTTGGACTTTCTCAAGTAGGCAAAGGGAAATCACCAAAGGTTTTAGGATGATAAACCAGTATTGCCATATTAGGAGTGGGAGGAAGAGTCAAACTGGGTAGAACATTATTACAATAGAGTTTTAGTTTGGGTGAATAATGACCTAAATTAGGGTAGTAATCAAGGGAATAGAAAGAGCAGAGATAACTATTTCATAACCAAGGCCAAGCCCTCAATTCATACTTTTAATCCCATTCCCTTGTGCTCTCAAAGAATTTGCTCCTACAATATTTTCTCTCTTTCTTCAATTTCTACCCACCTGGATCCTTTTCCTCCTTGTTGTTTCCTATCCTTAAAAATCATTCACTAAATACATGACTATTTATGCTTGTCTTTATTTCCTCACTTCTCACTCATTTTTCAGCCCCTTAGAGTTTGATTTCTGGTCTTATCACACAACTGAGATTGCTTTCTGAAAAATTGCAAATGATTTTAAAAATAATTTATTTTTATATTTTACATATATGACATAATATACTATGTAACATAATGATAATATAATACATATGATTTGTTATAAATATGTAATAAGTTATAAGATATATACTAATCCAAGAGAAACAAATTCTCACATTAGCTATGTCCAAAAACCTCTTATTTTTTCTCCCTCCCACCTCCCCTCCTCCCCAAGAAGGCAGATAATATAATATAGGTTGTACATGTATTATCATATAATATATATTTCCATGTTCATCATGTGAAACAAGACACATATTGCATACACTTCATGGAGGAAACAAAGTGAAGAAAGGCATGTTTCAATCTACATTTGGATTCCATATGTTCCTTTTAGGGTAGCAGATATCCTTTCTTCTCATGAGTCCCTTGGAGTTGTCTTGGATCCTTACCTTATTGATAATAGTTAAGTCATCCACAGTTCTTCTTCTTCTTCTTCTTCTTCTTCTTCTTCTTCTTCTTCTTCTTCTTCTTCTTCTTCTTCTTCTTCTTCTTCTTCTTCTTCTTCTCCTTCTCCTTCTCCTTCTCCTTCTCCTTCTCCTTCTCCTTCTCCTTCTCCTTCTTCTTCTTCTTCTTCTTCTTCTTCTTCTTCTTCTTCTTCTTCTTCTTCTTCTTCTTCTTCTTCTTCTTCTTCTTCTTCTTCTTCTCCTTCTCCTTCTCCTTCTCCTTCTCCTTCTCCTTCTCCTTCTCCTTCTCCTTCTCCTTCTCCTTCTTCTTCTTCTTCTTCTTCTTCTTCTTCTTCTTCTTCTTCTTCTTCTTCTTCTTCTTCTTCTTCTTCTTCTTCTTCTTCTTCTTCTTCTCCTTCTCCTTCTCCTTCTTCTCCTTCTCCTTCTCCTTCTCCTTCTCCTTCTCCTTCTCCTTCTCCTTCTCCTCCTTCTCCTTCTCCTTCTCCTTCTCCTTCTCCTTCTCCTTCTTCTTCTTCTCCTTCTCCTTCTCCTTCTCCTCCTTCTCCTTCTCCTCCTTCTCCTTCTCCTTCTCCTTCTTCTTCTTCTTCTTCTTCTTCTTCTTCTTCTTCTTCTTCTTCTTCTTCTTCTTCTTCTTCTTCTTCTTCTTCTTCTTCTTCTTCTTCTTCTTCTTCTTTCTTCTTCTTCTTCTTCTTCTTTCTTCTTTCTTCTTCTTCTTCCTCCTCACCATCTGATCTTCTCTCTTCTCAGAGTATTTTTTTGTGATACTGAACTCTACTGATTATCCTTTTGCCTGAATGGCCTCTTCTCAGTCTCCTTTGATGGATCATCATCCATATCCCAGCTCTTCACTCTGGATGAACCCTAAGACTCTATCCCAGCCCCTCTTCACTTCTCTCTGTGATCTCATCAGTGCTGGTGGTTAAATTATCATCACTGATCTATAGAACCATGTGTTTTGAACTCTAATCACCTCTTGAGTCATCACACCTTATTCTCTTGATTGAACCTGATTCTATAAGGAGCTGGGGGGTAGAGGAGTGGTGGTGAGTCTACTGAAACTAAATTCTACCATATCCTTGCTGGTATCCTTCTTCTTCTTCTTTTTTTTTGCTAGAATTAAATGCTTAGCTGTGGAGTATATCCAACATGGAGGCTGCCAGAACAGCTCACCTGCATGGTGAGTAAACTGCATGGGATGTGGAAAGGCATTAGAACTGTGATGGTGACCCTATGACATGCTTGTCAGCACTGACACACATAGCCATTTTCTATCACACACAGCTTCATGCAGCTGCATACAGAGAAGTATGGGGCTTCATGCTGAGAAGGATGTTTTTTTTTTCTTTTTTCTTGAAGTGACACACTTCCCAAGTTATGCTCAGTTTTTTGGCAAATTTTGGCACACCAAGCTCAAAAGGTTGTTCATCACTGCATTAGAAGATGGTAGGAGAATCCATAACCCAGGTCATCTCTGCTACTTACTACCTATGTGACCTTTTTGTTAACCATTCAACAACCCACAAATGCCTAATTACATCTCAACATTCAACCTGAACTAACAAAATGACATCAGACTCATTCCTAATGCATGTCACTTTCCTGCTCATGAAGGTCCTATGGCTCCCTATTGCCTGCTGATTACCTTTCTTTGTCGTTGTCTTTCACAATCTGACTTCAGCTACCTCTTTAGGTTTATTACATATTCTTCCCTTGCTGCCGTCATTCAGTAGCATTCAATGCTATGTGATCTTTTGGGGTTTTTTTGGTAAAGATATTAGAATAGTTTGCCATTTTCTTCTTCAGTGAATCCTCATTTTACAGAAGAGGAAAATTTACTGGGGAAAATAGGAGTTAAGTGACTTGCATAGGGTGTCACAACGTTTAAGTGCCTGAGATTGAGTTTGAATTTAGGTCCTCCTGACTCCAGGCCAGATGCTTTATTCATTGATCAATCTAGCTGCCATTTTCCTCCCTTGCTTCTTTCAAAGTTTAACTCTGGCATTACCTTCTACATGAAGCCTTTCCTTATTTCCCCAGGCGCATCCTTCAATTATTTTGTATTTGCTTATGTATGTACATATTGTTTTTCCTGTAGGATGTAAGTGCCCGAGGATGTGAACAGCTTCATTTTCCCCTTTGTATCCCCAACACTTCACATAGGGCCTGATGCATAGTGAGTGTTTAATAAATGTTTGCTGGTGATTGATTACCAGGAAAATTCAAAGCCCTTCTTTTTTTGTCTACCCTTGTCTAAGAACTTTCCTTAACATCTTTGAAAATTAAATGTACCTCTCAGTCTTCTCTTGTTCAAATAATCAAAAAATACCTATTATTCAAATTGTGTCACTGAAAGGATTCATCTCAAGCAGATGAAGATGAAATCATTTTTTCAAGCCCTAAGCTATGCACTGGGTTATAGAAAGTCCCTTCTCTCTGGGAGCTCACAATCTAATGGGGCTTAAGGGAAAGAGAACATATAAACAACCAGGTACAAATGTAAACATAGATAGATCTCTAATTATGTCGCTATATTTTTTCATATATATAGATCTCCAATTTATTATGTGTGTGTGTGTGTGTGTGTGTGTACATCCAAGATAAATAAATACACACACAGGAACCTTAGAGGTAATTTAATACAATCCCTTCATCTTCCAGATGAAGAAATTGCCCAGAAAAATCAAGGAACAAGCCCAAGAATACATAGTTGATTAGAGGAAGAGAAAGGATATGAATCTTAGATCCTTTTCTTGGGAAATCTAGCGCTCCATACCCTGGAACTTCCTCTCTAACTCTGCCGTCCAATAGCAGGAGGAATATAATGTTGCTATATATGTGTCTCTCTCCATATATATGTGTGTGTGTGTGTGTGTGTGTGTAAGATGAATTGGGGAGCAACATATGTGTGTGTACATACACAGGATAAGTGAGAATCAATATCTATTTTAATTGGAGATATCGATATATATATTGATATAGATCATACATCTTGATCTATATAAACAGAATAAATTGGAGATCTATATATATATTATTATAATTGGACATCAATAATATACAATATATGTGTGTATATATGTGTATACAATTATATTCTTTCTGGTTCTCTTACTTTCTCTCATATACACCCACACACATATCCTACATACACACACACAGAGATAAGCTTAGTTTTAAAATGTATTGTCACCTGTTTTTAATTGCATTTATATTTATTTTGTTAAATATTTCCCATATACATTTTAAGCCTACACTATTTTCAAAGGTATCGGGGGCCACGTGGGCCTCTCCTCTAAACATCTTGTATATATTGAATGACACAATGCATAAAGCACTGACCAGGAATCAGACAGATCTGAGTTCAAATGTACCCTCAGACACTTGCTGGTGGTGACGTTGGTCAGTTACCTAAATTGCTTTTTTGCCCTGGTATCCTCCCCTGTAAAATGGGGCTAATAATAGCATCTACCTTCCAGGGTTCTGGCTAGGCCCAAAAGAGGGAGCATATGTACAGCGGTTCACACACCTTCATGGGCTATATAAATGTTAGCTATTCCATTAGTTATTATGTCACAGCTTTGGAACCTGGGAAGGATTTCTTGGCTTCTGCTCTCTAGCAGGGACTTTGGAGATCATTCGCGTCTAGAGACCCCTTCAGGAGAAGTGACTAGCCCAAGGACACACAGCTGTGACATGGACCTTCTCACATCCGATCCTCCTTCCACCCTCTAATCCTTCCTACCAGTCTGTAGTTTACATCCCAAGCCACGCTTACAGCTGTTGTGTTTGACGAACTCCAGAGCTAATCATTTTGGAGGCGCTGAGGTGTTCAGACTGCTGAAATATCATAGTTTGTTAATATTGCTGTAACCTCACCCATGGGGAAAACCACTCATTCAGGAAAAAAAAGTTACCATGGCAGCTTATCTCGCTCTAGATTGTCTCTCTACAAGAGGCATTTGGACGCAGAGTGACTACAAGATGGAAATTTAAAGAGGAAAGGAAGAGGGGGAGGAAATGTTAAAAGAAAAGCTCCGACTTGATTTCCTAGGCTAGCAGAAGTGGAAATAAAACTGGGAGAAAGCCAGGTAATCCTTACCAAATGCAAGATCCCTCGAGCCACCCACCCCCTCCATTTCTAGCTCCCCAGCTGCTGGGAGAGACAGAGGGTCGCTGGGTTGAGGAAGCCTGCCATTCATTATTTTTGATTTAGTAGAAGTTGGACAAGAAGAGCCTGTATGATGCATAGCTTGTATATATTTCTATCGATCTCCTAGACTTTGTTTTCTAAACTTCTCATCCATCAGCAGCAGCCCTTGAGATATGGTGGAAGATTAGCCATCCCCACCTTTTCTTAAGGAAGGATATAGATTTAGGGCTGGAAGGAGCACAAACTGGAGCCCACTACCTGGTGCTTTTGGCCAACAGGTAAGCATGACTGCTCTCAATGAGACGGTAGCAGAAAGAGAATTGGATTAGGAACCAAAAGATCTGGCTTAGCATTCAACTCTGCTAATTATTTGTTATGTAACCTTGAATGAATCATTTTCCCTGCCTGGGGTCCGAACGTCTTCCTCTAGGAAATGAGAACTTAGATATTAACATATGAGAATATATTACATAGTTATATAATAGAATACATAAATGAGAAATTAGATGATCTCTAAGATTCCTTTGGGCACTCAGTTTGATCACCCTATGAAGGGTTTACACAGCATAAAGTACAGCAACATTATGTTCCTCCTGCTATTGGATGGCAAAGATAATTAGAGGGGAAGCTGAAGGGTATGGAGCACTGGATTTTCCCCATAAAGGACGCAGAGTTCTAATCCTGCCCCTTCCACTAATCACCGGTGAATTCCTTCATAAGTCTTTTTGACTTTCCTGGGCAATTTCCTCATCTGTAAAATGAAGGGTTGGAATAATTTACTTATTTTTCTTAAATCCTTAGTTTCTGTCTTAGTATCATTTCTAAGACAGAAGAGCTGCAAGGGCCAGGCAGCTGAGGTTAAATTATTTGACCAGGGTCACTTAGGTAGAAAGTATCTGAAGCCAGATTTGAACCCAGGTCCTCCCAATTCCAGGCCCAGTGCTCTATCTACTGTGCTAAATGACTCTGAAGGTCTCTCCCTTCTAACACTACATCTGTGATTTTATGCTTTTCTCCTGTTGAAATAAGGCTCCCCTAAGAAGGTAGTGCCGTTTGGTGGGTGTCCTCAGTGGTTGTTGTCCCCTATGGTGATGGTACCAGCTGCTGCTACTATCAACACTCCTCAAGCTTAATAAACAACATGAACACTGCCCACATTTACCATCAGCTTCTACCACACAACAGAAGGGTGTGAATAAAGCCACTGCTGACAGCTAGTCTTAGAGGCATAATAGTCAGAGGAGAGAAAGGATTTCCCTCAACCAACAGTATGGTGGAGAGTATTGTTCCTAGCCTAGAAATATATGTTATTCTATATAGGTAAAGAAACCAGAATGCCCATATACTGCTTTTATTTCTTTGTTCTTGGTGAGGGGAAAGGCAGGCATTTATGAAATTAATTCCACTATTTCTTCCATCATCCCCAGCCCCATCCTCAGCCTCCACACCTAGTGAAGATTCCTTTTTCAAATCTGACAAAGTGGGTATCAAAAACTGGGGAGAATAGGGGCAGGGACAGAGGAAAAAAGGCATACTATTCATTTGCCTCCCCCTTTTAGTCTTGGTACAAAGAGTACAAAGAACGGAAAGATGGAGATACAGATTATCTGAGCCTAGGGGAGGATAAAAGTCATCGCAGAGCAGGCCTCCATTGTTAAATGTTTCTTGACTTTGCAGGGATTTATAAAATCTTCTCCGGATTTGGGGCCTCTTCAAGATCCCAGAAAATGTCAGAAATGAGAGTAAAGAGGGTCTTTGGAGGAAGGAGTTAGGCTAAGTACCAAGACAATAGGGCCTTCTTTTGCTGTGTAACATGCTTCAAGTCACTTTGCCTCTCTATCTCAGTTTCCCACTTAGAATATTGCTGAAATAATTCCTCCCTGCCTCTACTTCCCAGGTGGTAATAAAAAGCATCAAGAGAGCCACAGAACGAGTAATGATGTCAGAAAGGCATTATTCATGTGATTGATGGTTTAAATCGTGTCTCTGGATCTTTTGTGTTTAGAGGTAGGATCAATAATAATAATGATAATAATAATGATGACAATAAATCAAGAATAGCCCAGGAGAAATTGCACAAAAGATCCGGAAGCAAATTCAGATGTTAAAATGACAACAACAAAAAAAAGCTTTATATACATGAGCTTAGCTTAGATTATTCATTCATTTGCTTATTCATTCATTCATCTATGGAATAAGTATTTATTGAGCATGTGGAATAAGCAAGACCTGATGCTAGAAACTGAGATAATGGAGACGAACTGAAGTCTAGCTCAGAGATAGCACAAGGAATATTGGTTAGAGAGTTTATCACCTGTCTATGACCATTCTGGCTGGAGTGGCTGCTAAGAATCATTGCTAGTCTCTAATAAAAGAAAACTAGTTGGATGATAGTTAAGGGTTATGGACAGCGATGAGCACAAAAGCTGAATGTAATTGGAGGATGCACTGCCTCCTTGGTTGCTGTTGATTATGCCAACACACAATAATGTAGCTAAAATTAAACACCAGCAATTAGCCTTCAAAGGCTAGTTGATGGATGGACTAACAATTCAATAAATTGGAAGAATTATAGAATCCCCAAATCTCAGAGTTGATAGAGATGCCAAAGGTCAATTACCCAATAACTGAACATGGATCACTTCTTTAATATCTCTGATAAATGTTCATCTGGCCTACCCTTAAAGACCTCTAGTGACAGAGAGCTCATTACCTCCTGAGATGGTTGCTATTCTTAATTTTTCAGTTGTGTCTGACTCTTCCTAACCCCATTTGGGATTTTTCTGTCAAACTACTGGAATGGCTTGTTATTTCCTCCAACTCATTTTACAGATGAAGAGACTGAAGCAAAATGAGGTTAAGGGACTTGGCCGGGGTCACATAGCTAATAAGTGTCTGAGGCCAGATTTGAACTCCAGAAGATGAGTCTTCCTGACCAGCATCCCGTCTACTATGCCATCTAGGTGCCCAATGCCTTTTGAGATAGTTTATTACAATCTTGGGCAGAAGTGGTTATGGAAAAATAATATGGTATGGTGGGAAGAACCCTGCTTGGTATCAGAAGACCTGGGTTGGAGGCAGGATTTAATTTTTCCCAACTATATTCAGAGGAAGAACTGTGGAAGCAGAAACACAGAAGAAAAACAAGTACTTGATCACATGGGTCAATGAGGATATGACTGGGGATGTTGACTCTAAATGATCACCCGAGTGCAAATATCAATAATATGGAAATAGATTTTGATCAACGACACATGAAAAACCCAACAGAATAGTGTGTCGGCTATGGGGGGGGGGGGGAAGGGGAGGGAAAGAACATGAATCTTGTAACCATTGAAAAATACTCTAAATTAACTAATTAAATAAATTTTTCCAAAAAACAAAAAAATTGTTCCCAAGCTGAGCGACACCAAGGAATTCACTTAACTGCTCTGAGTCTTAGTTTACTCATTTATATAATGGGAATAATACTACAGTACATAAACTACCTACCTTGTAGAATTGTTTGAGGGAAGTATTTTGTAAGCTATAAGTGAGAGCTATTATTAATATTATCTAATTGTTAGTAATATTTTTCTTATAATAAATTGATATTTGTCTTTGCAATTTCTACTATTGCCATTAGTTTTCCCTTTGGGGGCTTCACAAAACAAGTCCAATTCCTCTTCTATTTGGCGGACTTTTGAACATTTGGAAGATAGCTGCCAGATCCCAACCTGCCTGCCTACCCCCTCTGCCACCACCACCCTAGTATTCTTTTTTTTTCCAGGATTAGTAAGTTAGTTTTTACAACCCTTCACCATGCTAGTCACCTTCCTCTTCCATATATGCTCTGCAGTATTCTTTTGAAAATGTAGTACCCAGAAGTGGCATATATGAGGTATTCCAGAAGGCTATCCCCTCTGGTCTGATG
This sequence comes from Monodelphis domestica, assembly GCF_027887165.1. NCBI lineage: Eukaryota > Metazoa > Chordata > Mammalia > Didelphimorphia > Didelphidae > Monodelphis > Monodelphis domestica. Next base: position 229,835,238 of record NC_077230.1, read on the forward strand.
TCTTACTAAGTCCGTTTCAGGGATCCTCATCCCTGTTGGGTGTCCTCCTGTCCCCCAACTCTCACCTGTAGCTCCTAGAAACTACAGTATGTACAATGGCCACATCTGCTCTAATCATCTCAGAAGATGGGCTAAACCCGGTAGAAGGTTACCAATGTGCCCATCCATGAGTTAGGGGGCTATGTACCCAAAGCATTTGAAAACATCCCCTGGAGGAATGGGTGGATGAGAACAATGTGTCCCAAGAGCCACAAAGGTGGCTGACACAATCACTGCAGACCACTTAGAGGTTGGTCAGACACTGAAGATGCCAAGGTCATTCATTGTATCCTTGGCCATCGGCAGTCATCCTGATGTTTCTCTTGCCACCGGACTTGAATGACTGTGGAAGAGAGAGCAAGGCTGATGACTTTGTGTTACTCAGCCATATTTAAATCCAATTCATGCATAAATCAAGCCATCACTCTAGGAGGTCATTGGTTCTCTTCAAAAGCAAAGAATGAATAACTCAGGACACAGGACAGCAGGGCATCACTTCCCTTACTCTGGATATTATACTACTATGGTAGTATAATATTACATTGCCAGCTTCTTTTTTTGCTACCATGATTTATTGAGCTGGTTATCCACTAAAATCTCCAAGTCTTTTTCATATAGACCACTGTCTACACCTATTTCCCCATGCTAAACTTCTAAAGTGGATTTTTTTAAGCAAGTATAGGATTTTATATTGGCCACTATCAAAATTTCATCTCATTGAGTTCAGTCAGTTGTTTTAGCCTTTGGAGAGCTTTTTGGATCCTGACATTCTCATCTAACATGTCACTTATCCCTTTTAACTTTGTGTTATCTAAACATTTGCTAAGGAAACACAATTCTATAATGTAGATAACTCAGAATGTTATTACACCATGGTAGGATAAATAACTCCAGCAAGACAACAATATGATACCAGATTATAGCATGATTTTGTAACAAAATATTGCAATATAATACTCCAACATAGAATGGCTGGTGGGGTGCTAAGGAGGTGTACTCTGGTCCATTACTAGAACCCAGCATAGCAGAGTGCTACTCATCCAGTTAGTCAATAAAATTTTTATTAAGTGGTGGCGGCTAGGTGACTCAGTAGATTGAGAGCCAAGCCCAGAAATGGAACATCCTGGGTTCAGATGTGGCCTCAGACACTTCCTACCTTTGTGACCCTGGACAAGTCACTTAACCCCCTTGCCTAAACCTTACTGCTCTTTTGCTTTGGAACCAATACACAGTATTGATTCCAAGATAGAAGGTAAGAGTTTAAAAAAAATTATTAAGTGTCTATTATGTACTACAATGTGTTAAACACTGAGCATTCAAAGGAAGTCAAAGGAGAATTCTTGCTCTCAAGAAGTTCACAGTCTAATGGAAGAGATCAAATGCAAACAGTTATGATTAAACAAGATATATAAGGGATAAATGAGAAATAGTCAACCAAGGAAAGACACTAGCATTAAGGTACATCAGGAAAGTCTTTCTTTTTTTAAAACATTACCTTCTTTCTTAGAATAGATACCTAGTATGAGTTCCAAGGCAGAAGAGTAGTGAGGACTAGACAACTGGGATTAAGTGATTTACCCAGGGCCACACAGCTAAGAAGTGTCTGAGGTCAAATTTGAACCCAGAACCTCCCTTCCCCAGGCCTGTCTCCCTATCCACTTTCTTAGCTTCCTCTAGGAAAGACTTCTTAAAGAAGGTGAGATTTTTGTTGGACTTGAAGGAAGCTAGGAGGCCAAGATTAGGAAGGCGAGAATTCTGGGCACTGAGAACAGTCAGTGAAAATGCCCAGAGCCAGGAGAGAGTTCCTTGTTCAAAGAATAGAAACAAGGCCAGTGTCACTGGATAGAAGAGTTTATAGGGGGGAGAGTACATAAGGTGTAAGCAAACAAGAAAGGTTAGGAGAGGTAAAAATAAGGTTTTTCAATGCCAAATAATTTTATGTTAGATCCTGGAAGTGATAGGGAGTCATTGGAGTTTATTGAGTAGGGAAAATGATGTGATTTGCTTTGCACTTTAAAAAGATCACTTTGACAATTGAATAGAAACTGGACTGAAGTAGGAAAAGAAATTGTGACAGAGACCATCAAACTATTGCAATAATTGAGTCGTGAGATGGTAAAGGCCTGGATCTTGGTGGTAACAGTGTCAAAGGAGAAGAGTCATAAGTGATAAATGTTATTAAGTCAAAATGGACAGGCCATGGTAATGAATTAGATATAGGAAGTAAAGGAGAGCAAGGAATTTAAGATGACACTTAAGTTTTCAACCTGGTTGACTAGGAAGATGGTGATATACTCTAAATAGCAAATAGGAAAGAGGTAACTGGATGGCTCAGTGGATAGAGATCCAGGCTTAGAGATATGGGGTCCTGGGTTCAAATTTGACCCTAGACACTTCCTAGTTCTGTGACCTATAGAAAATCATTTAACCCCAATTATCTAGCCCTTACCAGTCTTCTGCCTTGGAATAAACATTCCATGTTATACCTGAGACAGAAGGTAAGGGTTTAAAAATTTTTTTAAGTAATAGGGAATTTAGAGAGAGGGGAAGATTGGTGGGCAAAGAAGTGAATTCAGTATCAGAAATGTTCAGTTTTAGATTTCTGGAACATTCAATTGGAGATATCTAATAAGAAGTTGGAGATGAAAGATTAGAAGTCATCAAAGAAGTTATGGCAGGATGAATAGACTTTGGATTATTGACATAGAAATGATCATTCAATTCCTGGGAGTTGAGATTGCCAAATGAAATAGTATAAAGAAAGAAACAAAGAGAGTCCAGGGGAGCATCCTGGAAATAACCATGCTTGCCAGGTGTGCCCTAGCTGAAAATCTAGCAAGAGAAACTGAGGTCAAGTGGTCAGATTGGTATGAGGAGATCCAGGTGACAGCTGTGTTCCAAAAACATAGAGATGAGACAGTATCAAGGAGAAGAAAGTAATCAGCAGTGTCAAAGGCTGCAGAGATGACAAGGAAGAAGATTGAATAAAGGTCATCAAATTTGGCAATTAAGAGATCCTTAATAACTTTGAAGAAGGCAGTTTCTATTGAATGATAAGGATGGAAGCCAGAGAAGGGGATCTATCAATTGTATAGAAGTCTTCTCAGGGAATCTGTCCACAAAAGGGAGGAGAGATATGGAACAATCGCATGGCACCATCCTAGAACTCAGTACCACCACAACAGTGTAATATGATATAGCATGAACTCAGAAGATTCAAAATTGAGAGTGGCTCAAAGGGCAGTGAAGAGATGCTTGGTGGGCATAAGCAGTCTACAATGTTTTCCAGCTCGAGTATGAGATATTCAGTAAATCTTTTTTATGATGTGAAAAAAATATGGGCTGGTCATGTAGAGAATAAAGGGCAACAGATGGACAGAGCAGCACCATACTGACATCCACAGAATTTTAAAAGGATTCGAGGACAGTCTTTTCTTTTTAAACCCTTACCTTCCATCTTAGAATCAATATTGTGTATTGATTCCAAGGTATAGAGAATTGCTAAGGGCTGGGCAATTGGGTTAAGTGACTTGCCATGGGCACTGAGCTAGGAAGTGAGGCCAGATTTGAACCTAGGCCTGCCCATCTCTAGGCCTGACTCTCAATCCGCTGAACTCCCCAGCTGCTCCCCAGAGGACATTCTTCAACACCTCTTCCATAGAGTACTAATAGGAGGACATAGGGGAAAAATGTCCCAGTATGGATGATCTGTACTCTCACTGGTGGCAATCATAGATAAAATAATAGAACATAGAACTATAACACTGTACAACCCTGAAAGGAAAACGTAAGACCATTTTAGCAAATATCCATTTAGCCAACTCCTATGAGGCAGGGCAGAGTATCTCAGTGGCCAACCTTACATCGAAGCAAAGTAGGAGATGCTTGTGTGATGTCATTTGAGGAATGCTAAGGAGAAGCCCTTCCCTGGGGCTACCATGATCTAAATGACACCACTGTAAACTCAATCGGATTAATCAATCAATAAGCATATATTAAATCCTTGCTATGTTACAGACACTGTGGTGGGCTGGTCATACGAGAACAAAAGTGAGGCAGTTCTTGCCCTTTCAGAAATATAGAGGAGTGGTAGCCAAGGAAAGAAATTTTGGTCTTCACAGTCATAAGGATGTTGAGTAGAGTCAAAGGAAAATAGATTGCCATGCTCTTGCCCAAAACAAAAACAAAATGTGGGAAGCAGAGGGCAGTAGCGGGAGGGTGGGGGGAGAGAATTGGCATACATGTGGCAGCAGGGCAAACAGAAAGATGGATAAATTGTCTCTGGTATCCTGGTGACTGGCTTTTGGGTTTAGAAGACTGGTCTGGGGCCAGCCAGATAGAGAAGATTAAAGGTGAATTTTCCCCTCCTCAATCAGGACAATTCCACCCCACACTCCTATGGATTCAGCATTTCTCTTTCTGAGCACCTTTTAAAAATGTAAATGCTCCTTAGAGAACTAAGGCAATGAGCCATTAACACCTTCATTTGGATTAGTTTAGATCAGATTCTCTTACCCCATGCTAAGAAACCCTAAATCAGTGCAAAAGCCCTGGGTGCCTCAGGGCTGAAGAGAGAGAAGAAGAAGGGAGAAAGGGGAAAAGGAAGAGAGAAGAGCCATAGTCAAATTTCACCCCCTCCATAACATTGCCCAAGGCTGGCCTTGGATAGAGCCATAATAAGAGACCAATAAATCCTAGCCCATAGGCCCAAACATTCCTCTGTTTGATGAAACTAAAAAATAATGCAGTAGAACTTATTGACAGAGCTTTCTTGCTAAGTAAAACATCACAGAAATCTACACAGAGACAAATAAAACAGCTGCTGCAGAGGTGCTAAAACAATGAAGAAATTGGGCTAGTCAAAGGCAAGACTGATAAACTCAGAGATCAGTTATCATCTCAACCAAGGGCACGGCTTCCAGATGCCTAACTAGATGCCTCCTGGCACTGGGGATTTCCAGACTTCTGGACCCTTGCCAACCATCAATAGATTTCTATCCATATAACTGATCTCTGCCATTGCCCTTGATCAATAAAATAAATGATGTTATAACAAATCAACAGTAAATTAATTTGAGCTATGAAAATGATTTAAAATAATGAAGTATTTTTGACCGCTAAATTTAGGAGACAGCTTGGTAGGGTAGAAAAGGAAATGGATGTAGAATGGGAGGACCTGGGTTCAATCCCTGCCTCTGATTTGTGACCTTAGATGTCACCTAACTAGCCTGGATCTACTTTTCACTACTTGTGAAATGGGGGAGTCTGAACTCTGTGTGCCTTTCTACAATCATATTTCTCCGAAATATCCATCTCTATTACCTTACTTCATCCTCACAATAACTCGGTGATAAAGGCAAGTCAGAAATTTTCCTATCCAAAAATAAAATAAAACCAAAATAAAACCAAAAACAAAATAAAATTAGGAAAATGAGCCTATGGCACTCACTATGGTGAGTATGTGGAAGGGGGTATCACATATGCAATCTGTTTTTATCGCAATCCAGTTTTTTGAGCAGAACACTCTTTCCCCATTAAATAGAAATAGGGATATATATAAAAGGTTTTGTTTCCTAATTTTGCTGTTATTCAATCTTCTGTTTCAATCTTCTTAATCTCCTCATGACTCCATTTGGAGTTTCTTGGCAAGATAATGGAGTGCTTTGCCATTTCCTTCTCCAGCTCATTTTCCAGATGAGGAAACTGAGACCAACAGAGTTAAGTGACTTGGTTAGGATCCCATAGTTAGTGAGTATCTGAGGCCAGAATTGAACAAAACAAGATGAGTCTTCCTGACTCCGGGCCCAGCACTCTATCCACTGGGCCACCGAGTTGTCCCATTTGTATATATTTTGTTGTTATTGTTATTCTGTCATTTTCTGTCCTGTCTGACTCTTGTTTTTAAAACCTTCAACTTCTGTCTCAAAATGAATACTGTGAGTTGATTCTAAGGCAGAAGAGCTGTAAGGGCTAGGCAATGGGGGTCAAGTGACTTTCCCAGGGTCACACAGCTAGGAAGTATCTGAGGTCAGGTTTGAAACTAGAACCTCCTGTCACTGGGTCTGGCTCTCAAACCACTAAGCCACCTAGATGCCCCCTGTCTGACTCTTCATGATCCTATTTTGAGATTTCCTTGGCACAGATACTCCAGGGGTTTGTCATTTCCTTCTGTAACTCATTTTATAGATGAGGAACTGAGGCAAACAGGGTTAAGTGACTTGCCCAGAGTCACACAGGTAGTCTGTCTGAGACCTGATTTGAACTTAATAAAGATGAGTCTTCCTGATTCTAAGCCCAGGCAGGGTTCTATCAATGTCTCCACCTAGCTGACCTGTTTGTGCATCTTAAAGAACTATTTTTTTTAAATGACTGTCATTTGAAATTCTACCGATTCATTCTTATGTGTTTGGTCCTATGACCCAGAGTTGGAACTAACCTTTACAGATGGTCTCAACCTACCCTTTCATATTATAGGTGGGAAACTGAGTTCAAAAGATTGCATGACATACCCAAGGTCTCACAGGTAATGAGTGGTAGATTCCATTTTTGGCTGAGGTCTATTGACTCCAAATCCACTGATTTTGCCACAATGCTTTGGCTTCCAAGGGTGACCGAGAACAAAGCCCTACAAGAACAGGATACCTGATGAGTACTTATGGAGTGGAAAGTTCATCCCGGAGTGTGGATAGAAGAGGGGGTGGAAATGCATTTAAAGAGGTAGAGAGTGTTAAAGGTATTTCTGTTTCACATCTTTGTGGCCTCCTGTGCCTCAGAAAGGTTAAGTAATTTATCCAAGATGATATGTCAAAAGGGAAGGAAGTCAAGTACAAGGGGATGAGGAGAAAAATAATTGATTGGCATCAGTATCCACCCCCTGGGTCCCAGTCCTTTTGTTAGGCGCTCTGATCTTTTGGCAGACTTTCAATCAAGATCCCAAGAAAAGATCACAGGTTAATGTAGAGAAAGAAGCAAAACTGGGGATGATCTGATAAATGGATAACAACTGAGCTACCTAAAGCCGAGCTGTCCCAGAAAAACACCCATTTGAAGGGAAAGAAACCGTTCCCTTAGAACCCCAGGGAAAAGCCCTTTTTGGAAATGAGAGCCATGACGTCAGCTCTGGCATCAAGAAAACCCTTTTGCCTTTTCCCCAGTAACTCCAAGATGAACCAGCTATGGAAAACCAGCTCAAAATAGGCTCTGTCCCTCAGCTGAGGCTGCTGAATGAATATTAAGCTATTTCGGTATGAGAACTTGTTTGTTGGAAATCAGGTGCAATTAGAGCATTCCTAGACATGGTTCGTGCTGATGCTCAGCTCCGATTTTAGCTTTCCTGCTTGGCTTAGAAGATAGGATGTGTTCATCAAGATAAAATAAGTCCAATGATGGAACAGGGACATTCTGACTTGCCAGCTATGAACCACTCAGCACTCAGTAGGGACCTTAGCAGACAGTCAGAAACTGAATTAGATGCAGGGGAACTGAATTTAGAAGGAGATGGGGAGGCAAATACAGAATCCTAGCACCTCACTCAGAGCCATAACTAGGAATTTTTATATCTAAAGCAAGTGCCACAAAACTTATCCAGGGTAATTGATATGGATCTCATCCTCAATGGGGAAAGGGGGCAGGGAGACCAAAACCCTGGGACATAGGACCACAATTGGGCCTCACTTAGGGAGGCTACTTTTGGGGAGAAGAGGGGAAGTGAAATGGGACTGGGGACTGGACCACTGTTGGGTAGCTTCTTAATTTAATTATTTATTGCTTCTAGCAATGCACTGTACTCTGCTCTTTCATATTATTGGAAGAATGTAAGTGCTCTCAGTATCCTTTAATTGTGATACCCTCTGAATCTGGTGGTGTGAGGCAAAGATCTGGCTGTCCAGTCCTAGTTATGACTCTAACCTCATTAGAAACACAGCAAACAGAATGATTGGTCTCCATAGACAATTGTGGTTGTTCAGTTATTTTCAGTCCTACTCAACTCTTCATCACCCCATTTTGGGGTTTTCTTGATACTGGAGTCGTTTGACATTTCCTTCTCCAGCTCATTTTATGAATGAGAAACTGAAGCAAACAGAGTTCAGTGACTCAGCCAGAATCATACAGCTAGTAAGTGTCCAAGGCCAAGTTTGGACTCCTAAAGATGAATCTCCCTAATTCCAAGCTCAGTGCTCTATCCACTGTACCACTTATTTGCTTATCTGGGGTAAATTTTATGTCCCAGACTATTTCCCTCAGTTCTCTCTGGCCCTAGAAACGGTCCCATATATCTAACCCTTATCCTCCATAAACCAAATGCTCCTTTTTTATTTGCCTGTAGAGATGAGCAGTCCTTGTCCTACATCAATTCTCTTATGGCAATGGCAGATTTAGAGGGACGTCATTAGTGAATTGGGTGGAAGGGCATGGCTGAATGTTACACCAAATATGAGGGCATCGAGAACTTGTGATCTGGCCCAATGGAAGGAGCAGACAAATTAATGAGATAGAAAAACTACTTAGGTGTCTATGTAATGCTACTGGAGCAAAGCTGAATTAGAATGGGGATCTGCTGCCAGCATATGTCTATCTAAACCCAATATTAGACCCATGCTGATTATATTCTGTGCTTCTAGTATCCATGTAATATCCATTAGACAGGTAGTACAGCATGGTAGTTAGAGCTCCGAATCTAGTGGCAGAAAGAACTGAGTCAAATCCCTCCAGACACTTCCTAGCCATGTGGTTTTGGGCAAGTCCCATAAATATTCTAAGCCTCAGTTTCCTCAGCTGCAAAATGAAGGAAGTTGAACTCAGTATCTAACCTTCATTCCAGCCCTAAACTATTTACCCTGTATATTGAGGACCTTGCTAGTCTCTTTGGGGCAGAGAGCTTTACAGAATGTCCCCCTGGAGCTATGGAGTTGAAAGATTCAAGATCTTTCCATGCTCTGTTTCAACTCCCTAAGGGCAGGACTTAGACCTAGGCAGCTTTCTTTATAAAGGGCCCAGAACAGCACTGAAGCACAAACAAGCACATAATAAAGATTTGGGGGAGTGAGAATGAGAGGATTAGAATTTCCTCAAACTGAAGACAAATGCTAAGAGGAAAGATTGTCTTCTTCTGGAATATCCTCACATGCAGTGTGAGGGTATGCAGTTGCTTTCAAAAAAAGACTTCTGAAATTAAGAGGAGGAAATGAAGAGAACCCTTCATAGAACCTCTAGTGCAAGGGAGGGGTCACCAGCTCTGGGGCAACATCTCAATCCTCTTTTGAAACCAGAAGGGGGCAAAAGTCTATCCTGAAGGAGGTTACAATCTATCAACCCTAAAGAGAAGCAATCATAGAAACTTAAAGCTTAACCTTAGTAAACATCTAGTCCAATCTCTTCATTTTTAGAAACAGGGAAACAGAAAAGAAGAAATGGTTTTTTTCAAGGTCACTCTAGTTTTGTTTTGTTTTGTTTTTAACCCCTTGCTTCCATCTTAGAATCAGTACTGTGTATTGGTTCCAATGCAGAAGAGTGATAAGGGCTAGGCAATAGGGGTTAAGAGACTTGCACAGGGACATACAACAAGGAAATGTCTGAGGTCAAATTTGAACCCAGGACCTCTCATCTCTAGGCCTGGCTCTCGATCCATTGAGCCATCTGGCTGTTCCCCCATCTATGAGTTCTAGTAAGGCTGGGACTCAGACTCTAGTCTTCCAATCCTTTATGTCAGCATTATTTCTTCTATTGGATGCAGCCATGCTTACATACAGAGGGATGGACTACAAGTTCCCCAAAGAGATTTCCCAACCTGAATCTTTCATTATTTAGTGACTACTGAAGGTAGCTTGTCCTGAGACCCAAGTATGAACCTAGACTAAACCCTTGTGTAGTCTCTATTCTCTGGTATAGAATTTAAAAGCAATCTCTCTAGGCCAGTTTCCTCTTTTTGAAAAAGAATTGACCTCTGGCAGATATTATGATCCTAAGTCCAGGGCAAACAAATTTTCAAGAGAATGGACCTCTGGTAAAGTTTAGGCTTGCTGCTCCTTCCATGTAACTTTGTGCAAGGTAAAACATGTCTCTTCATGACGTCAGAATCCTGCCCTCTGCAGCTCACCATCCCTCTGCTGAGAAGGATCCTGGAAAACCCATCAGATACCTGTCCATCTGCAGTGCCAAGTCTAATACACTAGCTGCTTGCTTTAACACTGACGGAGAGTGTCTCCGACTAATAATTATGATTGATTCTGTTTTCCGCCCTTTGTCAAGGCAGGGTGTGCCTGGAATTTAAACAGCCCCCATTCTCTGACACTCCTCAATGCCCATCTGTTCCTCTGCCTCTCAGATCCTCTGGTTATAATGATGAACTCGTCCAGTGCTCTGAACAATCTATTAATAAATAACCATCCCAGAGATTACACAGTCTAATTAACAGAAACATGACATTAAACAACATGTCGATGAATGGCAGAGAAAGGAATGGACTTTTCACATCTCTTTACTCATAGGGCATCTGAGCTGTGTGGAAGGAAACAGCTAACGGCCTACCTGAGATGATGAGCAACCTTGTTAGAGGGGGAAAATGCCCCAGACACATAGATAATAGAGGCAGGAGGAGAGGGCAAGAGAGAGAGGGAGGGAGCGAAAGAGAGAAGGAGAGAGAAGGAGAGAAGGGAAAAAAAGAAAGAGAGAGGAAGGGAGAGAAAAAAGGAGGGAGGGAGAGAGAGGGGGGAGAAAGAGGTAAAGAAAGAGGGAGAAAGATGGAGAGAGGGAGAAATAGAGGAAGAGAAAGAGGAGAGAGAGAGAAAGAGAAAGAGAGAGGGAAGGAAGAAGAGGAAGAAGGAAAGGGAGAAAGAGAGGGAAAGGGAGAGAAAGAGATAGGGAGGGAGAGGGGAAGAGAAAGAAGGAAAGGGAGAAAGAGGGGGAAAGGGAGAGAGAGAAAGAGAGAAGGAGAAAGAGAGAGAGGGAGGAAGAGGGAGAGAGAAAGAGAGAGAGAGAGAACCATCAAAATGTGAGGAAGTTTCTTGGGTTAGTAGCAGCTGCCAGTATCTTCTACAGAAGTACTGCTAGGTGGGTGTATGGTCGAAGCTGAAACATGGGTGGGTGGAAGAAACCGTCAAATTGACGTGAGTTAAGAACTGAGGGTTATTTTGAATTCCTCCTTTCATTTTCCATTTCAGCACCCCCTTTTTATTTAAAAAAAAACTTGTTTTTCAATTGGCTTGGGCAAGAGAAGTGGAAGGGGGAGGACTGTTTGGACTGGAAGATCCCGAGGATAATCAATTCCCTAGGAAACCATCTGTGTTGGATCATTTCCATGTATTCCTACCATGAGGCAGGGGGGTGGACAAGATGACCTCTTGAGGCCATAGCCAGGTTGGGGATTTGAGGATGCAAGAATTCCATGCCAACGTGGCCAGGAGAAAAAACTTGTAGTCATGGCAACCATGTAATTCAGAGCCTCTGCCATGTGAGTGGGTGGTCTTGGTGGGTATTGAAATTTGAGGTTCAGGGAAGGTGGGACACAAATGTAGGAGAGATCAAAGTATCAGTAAAACAGGTCTACTATGGAGCGGTAATAAGGCCCTGCCTATTAGAGATCTTGGTGCAGGACATGGCTTCCTATGTCTAATTCCCAATGCTTTTCCTAGAGTATAGACTATTAGACAGAAAATAAAAAATTACAATGGGTGATGTGGAAAGAAATTAGGGCAGGGGTGTGGCAGGGCAGAGCCAAAGAGGCTCTGTCTGGCCATGATGTGCAGAATATTTCATTTGGATTTGACTTTCTGTTAGGGGTAGAGGGGAAAGGAGGCATTTGTTTAAGTGGGTAGAAAGATTAGTCAATCCTTGTGATATTACCAGGCCCACAATTGTGAGATCTGAGTATGCTGGATAGGGGAGGGAGCTAGAGAAAGAGGGACTTAGAAAACTTATAGCTAAGGGCAACTAAGTGGCCCCATGGACAGTGCTGGGTCTGGAGTCAGGAAGACCTGAGTTCAAATCCAATGTCAGATACTAGCTGTGTAAACTAAGCAAGATACTTTTTATGCTGTTTGCCTCAGTTTCCTCAGTGAACTGGAGGAGAAAATGGCAAATCACTCTGGAATCTTTGCCAAGAAAACCCCAAATGGGGTCACAAAATGTCAGACACAACTGAACACCAGACAACAGCAACAGAAACCTTATGAGGGATTTTCAGAACTCATCAAAACTAATCATTTTTGTGCTTTCCTCCCTTATACTTATCAGTATTATCTCTCCAGACTTCTATCACCCACTAATCTTTTAAAAAATCATAGGTAAGAGTTAAAGACATCTTTAGAGATTACTAATTCAACTCCTTCATTTGACTGATAAGAAAAATGTGGCCTAGCGGGTAGAAATGACTTGCTCAAGGTACCATAGCTGATAAGAATCAGAACTGGGATTTGATCTCAGATCCCCTGCTACCGGGGTGCAGGGTTCTCTCTACTATATGCCTGAATTCTATCTGTGACTATTATTTTCCCCTTAACCAGGCTGAGAGGATGCCCACAGTGTATGCCCTCCAGTAAACCCACTAACAGATTCTCCTGATCCTCCCTGAGTCGTGGAGTCTATTCCTTTCCTTTCCAGCTCACTGCCTGATTTCCACTAGGCCCACTGCCCGATTTCATTCCTTTCCCTGGGGCCCACAGGCCAGGGCTCATTGGCCTAGTAGCGGCCCACACAGCAGTGAACCATGAAGGGCCTTCTCAGCCCTCAGTGCCTAGAGACACAATGGAGGCTCTGCCAACGTGGCTGGCAGAAAGAGAAGCCCACTAATCCCATGAAAGGAAAATAAGCCAGATTTTAACTCGAACAATATTCAAGGTGCCCAGGGACAGAGACTGGCTAATGTTTTCTTAAACGCTCTCCCACTGAACCTCCTATCTGTCCATCTGTCCTCTGGCTTGTCTACTGCTCAGATTGCCAATGAGGAGTAAATAGAGAAGTCTCCTTGACCGTCAGAAAGCCCTTCTTCCTTTTCCCTCCCCTCTACCGCTCCTCCTCCCTTCTCCTGTCCTCTTGGCCTGGCCTCCATCTTTCTCTCCTCTTCATTCCTGTCTCCCTTCTCCACCTCCTTTCTCTTTGCCTTTCCTTCCCATTTCTGCTCCCAAGCTCAGCCCTTCGTAATGACTTAATCTCCCCGACAGGGTGACAGGCCGATGAATTGGAGGCAGGGGCTTTTTTTTCCCCTCCCATACACTCCAGATTCATTTGAAGATTTCTCCCAGATGCAGCACTAAACCCCTAGATTCAATTTCCCTTTGACATAATAACCGAATTAGTCTCATATTGTCATACATAAATTACTAGCCAGCTCGGGTGCCACCAGAGGGAGAGAGAGCTAGAGAGAAAGACAGGAGTGAGGTTCCAGTGAAGGTGTGACACTGACAAGCCGGGTAACTGAATAATAATCTGAGACCAGGAGGGCAACGGCTAATCAGAGCTGACAAACAAGGAGAATACCCAGGCTACATCAAAGGTAAAGATTATTTACCTTCTTCCCTCGTGCCCTTGGCCATTAAGATGTCATCACGGGAAGTCACACCTTGCAGAGATACAAGCATCTAAATATCTTCCCTGTTTAGTAATGCTCTGTTTGCAAAGGCTGCCTACAGAGGAAAATGCCTCTCAGTAAAGCATCCTTGCAGCCTGGCAAAGTTGGGCAGGATCCATGTGCACTGCCTACCAGAAGCAATATGCAACTCTGGGGTTCAGGCGTTCAGACTAACTTGCTGGGTGACCTTGGGCAAATTGGTTGTCATCTCTGTGTTCCAGACTGTGGCGAAAATTTATCACACTAATACAGAACTCCAAGCTAAATAATAGGTTTATTGAGAGGAGGCCCACCTCACAATAAAGCTGTTCCCTGGTCCCATCAGATCCAGAGACCCTGAGCCTTAGAAGATGGCCTTTTCTTATAAAGAGAAATCTTATCACATAGTGACAGTGATACAGAAAAAGAAAAGATGCTCCTATTTTTTACATAAGCAGTTCTTAATTAGTGGCACGAGCTGATTGAGCTAGTGAATGCAAAAGATCACTTTGGGGGGTGGCTTAAGTCTATTATTATTGCTGACCTTTCAAAGGCCTTTGCTCTCTTGGTGTATTTTACTGACAATATTAAGTGTCGGCAGTTTAGAAAAACAAGAAGGATCCTCCTCCTGTGTGACTGTCTTGGGCTTCCACCCAAAGCAGGCCTCTCCCTCCTCCCTGATGGTCTTGAGCTTGCACTCAATGGGGTGTGGTTTTATATATATACATATATATATATATATATATATATATATATATATATATGTCTTTTGGTTATAGGCTTAAGGTCAAAAGATATCAACAAGATTTGATACCACCCTAAAGTGTAACTTTCTTAGATAATCCCTATAATTTTATAAAGCCAACTATCACTTTGATTACTAACTCAAAACTAATGATTATGTTATTAAAATAATCATAAAGGCTAATACTATTATAATCATAAAAGGGGGTGGGGGTTACACACTCACAAGACTCCTTCCCCGTAAAATGAGAATAGATTAGATGGCCACTAAGGCCCCTCTCTGTCCTAAAACTGTATATCACTTGAGTTGTGTTCTTGGCCATTCCAGTTTGCGGAGATGTCATTTCCAAAGGAGACATGCAAAGACTTCCCTAGGCCATTCACAAAGAGCAAGTTGCTATTGTGCTCAAAGGAATAATGAACTGGAGGAATTCCATGTGAACTGGAACAACCTCCAGGAATTGATGCAGAGTGAGAGGAGCAGAACCAGGAGGACATTGTACATAGAGACTGACACACTGTGGTGCAATCAAATGTAATGGACTTCTCTACTAGCAGCAATGCAATGATCCAGGACAATTCTGAGGGACTTATGAGAAAGAACTGTGGGAGTAGAAACACAGAAGAGAAACGACTGCTTGAATACATGGGTGGATGGGTATATAACTGGGGATGTAGATTCTAAATGATCATCCTAGTATAAATATCAATAATATGGAAATGGGTCCTGACCAATGACACATGTAAAATCCAGTGGAATTGAGCATTGGCTATGGGAGGGGGGAGGAATAAGGGGAGGTAAAGAATATGAATCTTGTAACCATGGGAAAATATTCTTAATTAATCAATTAAGTTAAATAAAAAAAGAGCAAGCTGCTATGTGTACCAGGTTATGCTGAGATTTCTGAGCCTGTTCATGAGGAGAGATTGGGGTGCTCAACAGAGGAAGACCTGAGAGGTTACCCTAAAGGAGAGGTTTGTCTAAGGCAGCTCTGAGTAGAGATAGACAGATAGCCTCTCCAGTCACAATGAATTCCACTCAGTTCTGCAAGTGCTAAGCAGTGAGACAGTGAGGTTTGGTGCAGAAAATTGGTTCTGAAGTCAGAGAATCTCTACTTTACATTTACTACTTTGTTGTTAGTGTTGTTGTGATCTAGTCATTTCAGTCATGTCTGATTCTTCATGATCCCATTTGGCATTTTCCTGGCACAGATACTAGAATGATTTGTCATGTCATTCTCTAGCTATTTTACAGATGAAGAAATTAAGAAAATCTGGGTTAAGTGACTTTCCCAGGGTCATATAGGTAGTAAATGTCCAAAGTCAGTTTTGAACTCAGGATGGTGAATCTTCCTGACTCTAGAACTGACACTCTATCTACTACACCGTATTACTGCTTAGATGAGTTAAAACAAGTCTCTTTCTGGGCTTTATTATATAAAATAATGTTTTTTATTAAGGAATCTATGAGGTCCTTTCTATGTCCAACCTATTTCTAACATGTATACATCCTCTAAGGAACTATGGAAGGAGACTGAAGAAATATATGGCATGGTCTCTGCCCTCAATGAATTTAAGGTCTAGTTCAGTGGTGGCAAACCTTTTTGAGGGGCTGGTGATGTCTTCCAGTGTGTGTGGAGAGGAGGAGGGGAGCAGCCCGGCCCTGCATCCCTCTGGCTTTCTAGTAACAAATTCTAGTGAACTCTGTGCCGGGGTGACAGCATGTGTGCCCACAGATAGGGCTCTGAGTGCTCCCTCTGGCACACAGGCTATAGGTTTGTCACCACAGGGCTAGTTGGAAAAACAAGATGCATATACGGAGAACAGTTCTAGCACAAGGCAGAATATAATTAAATGCCTTAAGAGAAAGGGACAGAAAAAGTACTGATCTCATCTGTGGGCAACTATTAGTTAAACTTGACATGACAGAAAATGTACTGGAAATTTTGCCTTCAATTTATCACAGACACAATCACCTTCTTATTTAAATCCTTTGTTGGTTTATGTAATCATCTCTTTTGACTCAGACTTTTCCAACAACCTCAGTCCCACCTGGATCCAAAGCATTTTGTTATTTTTCCCTGCCCCCAGGGAAGGTTGAGGCAGGTACTGAGTACCATCCCTAGCTTGGTATGGAGAGAAATCAGTCAGTGAGTAAACACTGTTATGTGCCAAGTTCTGTGCTAAGCAGTGGAGAAAGAAAAAGAGGCAAAAGACAGTCTCTGCCCCAAAGAGCTCACAATTTAACAGGGAAGACAACAAACAAAGAAATACATGAATCACTCCATATAGGGGCAGCTGGGTGGCTCAGTCAATGGAAAGGCAGGCCTGGAGCCTAAAGGTTCTGGGTTTAAATCTGACCTCAGACACTTCCTAGGTGTGTGACCCTGAGCAAGTCACTTCACCCCCATTGCCTATCCCTTATCACTCTTCTGCTTTGGAACAAATATGCAATATTGATTCTGAGAGAGAAGATACAGGTTTTTTTTGGGGGGGGGGGTGTTACCAGGACAAAAAATAATGTTTTTTTTAAATCCACATATATAAGATAAATAGGAAATAATTAAAAGATAGAAGGTACTAGAATTAAGATGGGTTGGGGAAGGCTTCCTATAGAAGATGAGCTTTTATTTGAGACTTACAGGAAGCCAGGGAAGGCAGAGATGAGGAGAGATTATTCCTAGGCATGAGAGACAGTCAAAAAGGAGTTGAATTGGGTGCCAGGATGGGCAAACTGGGTAGCCTGTGGGATCTGGGGTGTCATTATTTGAGGCATTAGAAACACACAGATCCTCAGGACAACCAATACTCAAATGGAAATAGGGAACTGCATTCCAAACTCAAACAGCAAGGATTTTTTGATTATCTAGGATTTTGGACCAGCCTCACTTCTCTCTCTCCTCCTGTTGCCCAAAATGCCCTGGTCTCAGATACTTCCTAGCTGTGTAACCCTGGACAAGTTGCTTAACTCCTCTATCCCAGCCCTTGTTCCTCTGTATTAGAGTTGTTACTTAGACAGAAAGTAATGGTTTAATATATATTATATTTATGTATATGATATAAAATTTAAGAATATAATATATGTATTATATAAAATAATATATTATGTTTAATACATATATGGTATGATATATATATATATATACATATATATATATATATATATAAATTAAGAGTTGACTCCAATTGACTTACCAGAATCCATGGAAGGTGGCAGAGGACCAGGAGTCCAAAGAAGGGGTAAAACATTTTTAAGTGGATTACCCAGTCTAAGATTTTCAAGGATGAGATAAGGATATCCATTTGGATTTGTGGAATATGAGAGCGCATTCTCCCTCAGGGGCCCAAGCTGGGTCCCTCTATGGATTGCTTCTTCTAGTAAGAGTTTACTCACAGATGGTGCGACCCCGTGGGCAGTGCCACGGTTCGGCTCTGATAGCCCTGTCTCCTCCAGAGAGTTGGCTTATCCTAATAGAAAGTGAGGATTGACTTTGAGAGGCTCATTCATCAACGTCAGGGTTCCCTGCGGAAGGGACAAGGCCCAGCATTTCTTGAGCAGGGAGAAGAAAGCTCACCATTGAGGCAACTCCTTGTCACACAAAGAAACATGGATCATAAAATATTAACTCTCATGTTTGCCGTCTCCAACAATGAGGTGGAGAGGTATTGGGGGCTGGTAGGTGACACAGAGATCTGAGAAGAGGTGGCGTGCTGGGTGACTGTAACAGCAAGTGTAACAATGGAGACAGGACTAGACGAAATGTGCTGCAGCTCAGCCCTTGTCTGGCACCTCCCATGGGACATTGTCCCTGCTCAGTGCACTCTGGGAGGCCTTTCTGCAGCATCCTTTCTCTATCATCCTTTTGTCTAACATCCTAAACACATCTCAGAGCACACCTATCTCTAGCACCCCTTGCTACCCAAGGAGGCTAAGAGCCTGCAACTGTAGGCATGAGGAGGAAAACCCCACCTCTGCCCACAGTCTTGTAGGATAAAGGCAGAGGGATAGTGGCAAATCAAGAAAGCTTTGGGATGCTTCTCTCTCCTCTCCCTTTTCTCTCTGTCTCTCTCTCTCCGTCTCTCTGTCTCTCTGTCTCTCTGTCTCTCTCTCTCTCTCTCTCTCTCTCTCTCTCTCTCTCTCTCTGTTTCTCTGTCTCTGTCTCTGTCTCTGTCTCTGTCTCTGTCTCTGTCTCTCTCTCTCTCTCTCTGTCTCTGTCTCTGTCTCTGTCTCTGTCTCTGTCTCTGTCTCTGTCTCTGTCTCTCTCTCTCTCTCTGTCTCTGTCTCTGTCTCTCTCTTTCTGTCTGTTTCTCTCTGTCTCTTTCTGTGTCTCTGTCTCTCCTCTTATCTTCTGTCTTAGAAGCAATTCTATATATTGGTTTCAAGGCAGAAGAGTGGTAAGGTCTAGGCCAGGGGTCCCCAAACTATAGCCCATGGGCCACATGCGACCCCCTGAGGCTGTGTATCCAGCCCCCACCACACTTCCAGAAGGGGCACCTCTTTCATTGGTGGTTAGTGAGAGGAGCACTGATGTGGTGGCGCCACAAAGCACAGCATCACTCACATACAGTACTACTTCCGGTGACATAATCCTTTGTGTGGTGCCTTGTTCTGAGAGTAACTGACTGAGAACGAGGTGCCGCACAAAGGATTATGGGGCTGCACAGTGGAAGATGTCAGCATGGTGAGTGACAATATGGGGGAGGTGATTCCTCACTGTGTATACTGCAGCCCAGTATAGTGGTGGCGGTGATGGGCCTGTGCCAGGGGTGACAGGTCCATCAGAGCCAGTGCTGCAGCCTCCGCTATCCCAGACAGTGCTATACAGATTTGTTCATAGTTTTTTTTTTTAAATAGTCCAGCCCCCCCCCCCAAAACAATCTGAAGGACAGTGAACTGGCCCCCTGTGTAAAAAGTTTGGGGACCCCTGATCTAGGCAATGAGGCTCAAGTGACTTGCCCAGGATCACACAGTTAGTCCAAGACCAGATTTGAACCTAATCTCTAGGCCTTTCTCTCAAACCATTGAACCATCTAGCTGCCCACTATTTTATTCTCTTTTAAAATAAAACTATTTAGTTGTTTCAGTTGTGTCTTGTTCTCTATGACCTCTTTTGTGGTTTTCCTGGCAAAGATACTGGAGTGGTTTGCCATTTCCATATGAGGAAACCAAGACTCATAGAGATGAAATTATTTGTCCAGGTCACACAGCTAGGAAGTTTGAACCCTGGTCTTACTGACCCCAGGTCTGGTACTTTGTACATGATACTACCTAGGTGCCCTATCTAATAATAATAACTTAATGTCCTTAAATCTTCAGTGGAATTCAATGGAAAGAGCAGCTGACTTGGAGTTAGAGGATGGGGGGTCAAATCCTACCTCTGATCCTTTCAACTTGTACAACCTTGAGTCGAGGTCATATTTAGTTCCTTAGTCTCCCTGGGTCTCAGTTTCCTCATCTGTAAAATGAGGACTACTAGAGCATTTCTGAGTTCTCTGCTGGCTCTAGATCTATGATCTCTTTTCCTTTTTTAAGTTTCCCAGTTCCATCTACAAAATGAAGGGCTTGAGCCAGGTGACCTCTAAGATCCCCTCCATCTCTAAGCCCCAAATGACCCCCAAAATGTCTTATCCTGGACAGAGTTGGCAGTGCCTTAGGTATTAGCTATAAAACACCACAACCTCTCCAGGGAGAAAGCCACAGCAAGGAGTGGGCTGTCAAGTGACCTACAGGAAGGCTGAAAACATGTGATTAAAGCCAAGCAGGGGGTTCAACACCTGGCGAATTGAGGATGGGCAAGGTGGAGGGAGTCTCTGGAATAAAAGATGAGTCAACTAGAAGCCAGGTTCAGAAATAGCCAGGGTAAGGATGTTTGTCACATTCAAATAACTAATTTCTTGATATCTTTTTTTTTTTTATCCTCACCTTCCCTCTTAGAATCAATACTGTTAATTGGCTCCAAGGCAGAAGAGTGGTAAGGGCTAGGCAATGGGGGTTAAGTGACTTGCCCAGGGTCACACAGCTGGGAAGTATCTAAGGCCAGATTTAAAGCCAGGATCTCCTATCTTCAGGCCTGGCTCTCAATATACTGAGCCACCTCTCTGCCCCTTCTTGATGTCTTCTTTACTTGTATCTGGACCCTGTTCACCTCTGGCATTTAGAAGGATCAGCCAACAGACCATACAAAATGCATTTATCAAATACCTTCCCTGAATATCGTGCAGGGCAGGACCCTCTGCCAAGGGAATCCACAGGCCTGCCCCCTGCCCTCCAGAAGATTATAATCGAAAGCACGTCCTAACCCAGAGAAATATACATGGAAAATAGAAAAAGGAAAAATAGAAACACAATCAGGAAACAATAGAAATAGAGCCTGGACCTGTGACTTTATTGGGATGTCGAACTCCCTCTCTACCAGGCCAAGCTGGCAGCATCTCCATAACTTACAGTCAGAGAGTTCCCTGGAGCAGTAGGGATTAAGTGATTTTATTTGCCAACTGTCATCTAGCCAGGAAGAGGAATCTGAACCCTGGACTTCCTTGTCTGAGGCAAGCCCTCTTTCAACTCTGCTGCCATTCTGCTGCTTAATATTCACACCAGAAAAGATTCTAAATTGGCAGAGATCAGGGATGGAGTTCATTAAAAGGTTTTTCTGTCTAAAAACGGGGTGAAAAATTTAGTGTCGATTTTCTCAGTTGGGCTTTCACAGCTGCTTGGCTATCGTTTTCCACCATGTTTCTTTTATATTGAGAAGCTACCTGTGTGGTGGTTAGGAAGCTGGGCTAGGCATTAGTCAATGTGGAATAACACTCACCCCAGCACATGCTAGCTGGGTGACCCTGGGCAAGTGTCCCGGTGTCCCAGACAACTTTGTAAGGTTATATGTTGCAGAACAACTAGCTAATCTTCAGTGACTTGAGAAAGTTTCCTTCTCTGGAAAATGCCACTGAATTGATGAAACCATAGATCTAGTTCCCTTGGCACTGGACAAAAGGCTTTACAAGTTTTATTTCATTTTATTTTCTCAACAACTCTGGGAGATACATCCTGTTATTATCTTCATTTTGCAGTGGAGGAAACTGAGGCAAATGGAGGTTGAGTAACTTTTCCAGGTCATACAGCTAATTAGGTATCTGTGGCTGTATTTGTACTCAGGTTTCCCTGACTCTCAGTCCCAGTGCTCTAGCAACTTTTCCATATAACTGTCTAAGTTCTATTACAAACTTTCTTTTTTCATTCAAAGTATTTTATTTCCTCAATTACATGTAAAAACATTTTCAGCATACATTTCCTAAAAGTATAAAATCCTCATTGTCTCCCTCCTTCTCTTCCTTTCCCCCTCTTGAAGGTGGTAAGCAATTTGATCTGGATTACACATGTATTACCATGCAAAACATACTTCCATATTAATCATTGTTGTATGAGAATACTCATATAAAATCAAAACCTCAATATAAAACTGTAAATAAACTAATGTGAAAGAGACTATACTTTAATCTGCATCTGACCCCAACAGTTTCTGTGGATAGCATTTTTGTCATGTTCAGAATTATCCCAAAGCATTGTATTGCTGAGCCTTGCCAAGTCTTTCACAGTTGATCGTTCTACAATATAGCAGTTACTGTATATAATGCTCTCCTGATTCTGCTTATTTTGTTCTGCATCACTTCATGTAGGTCTTTCCAACTTTTTCTGAAATCATCATGCTTATTATTATTTCTTACAAGCAAAAATATATTCCAACATCAACATGTACCACATTTTGTTCAGCCATTTCCCATATGATGGACAGCCCCTCAATTTCCAATTCTTTGTCACCACAAAAAGAGCTGCTCTAAATATTTTTGTTCAAGTGGGATCTTTCCCCCTTTTTATGAACTCTTTGGTATACAGACCCAGTAGTTGTATTAAAGAATCAAAAGAGATGTACAGTTTTATAACCCTTTGGGCATAGTTCCAAATTGCCTTCCAGAATGGTTGGATCAGTTACAATTCCACTAACAATGCATTAGTGTCCCAATTTTGCCACATCCCTTCCAACATTTACCGCTTTTCTTTATTGTCATATTGGCCAATCTGATAGGTATGAGGTGGTACCTCAGAGTTGGTTTTAATTTGCATTTCTTTAATCAAGAATGATTTATAACTTTTTTCATATGCTTATTGATAACTTTGATTTCTTCATTTGGAAATTGCTTGTTCATATCTTTTGAACATTTTATTATAAACTTTCAAAGCCCTATCTACTTCTCACAGTCTTAGCAGATGATCATTATCCCTGAGTGATGTCATTGAAAGATAATTCCCTCAATTTCCTTCTTTGCTTGAAAACTTCATCCACCTTCTTCCTTTTTTGTTCCAAAGGATGAAAAATTCCTCCCTCTGCCCAAGGCTAGAAATTCCACCTTGACCCTCAGTCTTAAATCCTTCTATCTCCTCAACACCTTGTTCCATCAATAGTCACTGATTCTGGCATCTGCCATTTCTCCCTTTCCCTGGCTCTTGCTTGTCTTCCTTAGTTCTTTCTCCCCCTTAAAACAAAACAAAAGAACTTTCCCTTAATCCTGCTAACTGCCTCAAGTCTTACCACTATAGAGGACACTGGGAATTAAATGTAGAAAGTCACATTCTACACTGAAAGCCTCAAATAGGCAGATAGTTAACATTCCTTCCAGTGGGGCTCCATTTCTGTTCTAGTGATCCTATGGAATCTCTTCTCCCATTCACTGCCAACAGTTTGAAGTTGTAGGCTATATTCAAAACATATACCCTTTCAACACCCAGAGGCTCACTGCTCAGATCTTATAGCCCAACTTCCATTTACATCTTGATTCATTCCTCTGAAGCTTCTCTTCAAAAGTCAACAATGACCATCTAACTAATGACTAACTAATCATTAGTTCCAAAAGAGTTTTTTAGTTCAAATCTCAATCTCTAGTAGTATTTGACACTTCTATCCACTACTGTGATACCATATACTTTCTTAGATCAAGTGGCACCCCACTCTCTTGGCTTGGAGAGAGCAGAAACTTGGGAATCTGTGCTTACTGCAGAGTAAGGTACAAGCTGCCAAGTTGCCAGAGAGGATGGTGGGAACTCCATCCCTGTCCTGTCAAGGGTAGCCACAATCTTCTAATTACACAACTGTGTAAGGAATAACAGAGTGGGAAGCCAATATACAGGTTTTTCCAACAGCTTAGCCAGTTGCTGCTTCCAATTCTCTCCCAGTACTGGTAATTGAAGGCAGATGCATTTGACAATGCCAAATGTTTTCTAATGCTGGTGTTCTAGAGAGTGGACACTTGGGTTCCTTGAACCATCCATCAAAAAAAGAGAGGGTAAAGATGTTTCACAAATTGAAATTAAATTTAGGTACAATACTAGAGGAGCTACTTCATGGTCTTGGGTTTTACTTTCCACTCATCCTCAGGTAGGAGTTGGTATATCTCAGTTGGGATTCTTTCCACATGCATAAGGAACCTGGGGACAGATTTTGTCTATGTTCTAGAAAGTTCCTTTTTAAGGACTTGGGGTGTATGGGGTGTTCAGGGAGGGGTAATATCTCTGGTATGGAGGGCTTGTCGTGCCCTCCTAGGGCAGCTCTCCAGCCAATGACCCTCACCTGACACCCAGCTCTCACTTGTGGCTCCCAGTAGCTGCTAGCATGTGGCAGCGGCCACACCCCGGGCAATGGCTTCGACAGGCCAGCTAAACCTTGTGAGGGTAGCCATCAGGTCGACGTTGACCCCTGGTGAACTAGGGCTTTGCCTACCCAGCATGTGAAGACTGCTTCAGCAGAACAGGCGGAAGAAACCAACAAGAAGTTTCAACAGCTGAGATGGCGATGCAGCAAAGCACTGTGGAGTGCTTAGGGCGTGTTGGAGCACAAAGGACCACACGGCCATCCAATGCAGCTGAGGAAGTCTCCAGGTGTAACGACTTTCCGTGCCAATGGACCCAGGCTTCCAACGCCGAGAGAGTGGGACTGTCTCTGTGCATCGACTTTTCCACTTAAATCTTTATGCACAGGTGTCTTTGTGCACAAAAACGCACAAAGACAATCATCATCCTCGGTTCGAGAGACAACCAACAACAACAACAACTCATTTTTTCTCTGCCCATGCAGTCCAATTGAAGAAAGCCAGGAATCTTACCTAATTCACAATAGGAATGAGTCCATGATGAGAACTGATACTAGGCTACAATGACTCTGATAAGGTCACTGAAAAGTTGAAGAATTTCCCTCTTAATTATGTAGAAGGTGCAGGAGGTAGTGAGGATGCTCAGTGGATTGAGAGTCAGACCTAGAGACAAGAGATCTTGAATTCAAATATGGTCTTAGACACTTCTTAGATGTGTGACCCTCAACAGATCACTTAATCTCCATTGCTTAGCCCTTAGTGCTCTTCTGCCTTGGAACCAATATTTGGTTTTAATTCTAGGATAGGAGGTAAAGGTTTTAAAAAATTACATAGAGGGTAGTATTAAGACAGGAAAGAAATTCTTTTTTTAAGCATAACATTTCATTATTTCCAATCATATATATAATAGCAATTTTTAACATTCATTGTCCAAAATTATGAGTTCCAAATTCTTTCCCTCCCTCTTTCTCCTCCCCCATACCCAAGATGGTAAGGAATTCGATCGAAAATACTGAAAAATAATACACTTTGATCTGTATTCATACTCCATCAGTTTTTTCCTCTGGAGGTAGATCACATTTTTCTTCATGAATCCTTTTGGAATTATCTTAGATCATTGTTAGATCAATGCTTAGATCATTGCTGAGAAAAGCTAAACCATTCACAATTAAGCATCATCCATTGTTGCTCTTACTGTGCATGATATTCTCCAAATTCTGCTTACTTCACTTTGCATCAGTTCATGTAGGACTTTCCAGGTTTTTCAGAAATCATCCTGCTTATCATTTTTTATAGCACAATAGTATTCCAATACAATTGTATCCTACAACTTGTTCATTCATTATGCAATTGATGAACCTCTTCTTACTTTCCAGTTCTTTACCACCACAAAAAGAACTGATATAAATATCTTTGTTTAACTAAGTCCTTTTCCCCCTTTTTCGTCTCTTTTGGGATACAGACCTGTTAGTGATATTGCTGGATCAAAGGGTTTGTGCAGTTTTATAGCCCTTTAGAAGCAGTTCCAAATTGCTTTCCAGAGTGGTTGGATCAATTCACAACTCTAACCAACAATGCATTAATTTTCCAATTGTTCCATTTCCCTGCCAGTATGTATCATTTTCCTTTTTCTGACATATTGGCCAGTATGATAGATATGAGGTAATACCTCAAAGGTGTTTTAATTTGTATTTCTCTAATCAATAGTGATTTAGAACATTTTTTTCACCTGACTCTAGATAGCTTTGATTTCTTTAGCTGAAAACTGCCTGTTTGTAACTTTTGACCATTTATCAACTGGGGAATGACTTGTATTCTTATAAATTTGACTTTGTTCGCTATGTATCTGAGAGAAATAAGGTCTTTATCAGAGAACCCTGCTGTAAAAATTTTTTCCAGCTTTATGCTTCTCATCTAATCTTTGTTGCATTTGTTTTATTTGTGTAAAACCTTTTAAATTTAATGTAATCATAATTACCCATTTTACATATCATAATGCTCTCTAACTCTTTGTTGGTAATTAATTTTTCCCTCATCCATAAATCTGTCAAGTTAACTATTCTATGTTTCTCTGATTTATGTATGTTAGCATTTTTTTATATTTAAATCATGTTCCTATTTTGAACTTTTCTTGGTATATATGGTGTGAAATGTTGGTCTATGCCTTGTTTCTGCCATACTGTTTTCCAGTTTTCCCAATGGTTTTTGTCAAATAGTGAGCTCTTGTCCCCAAAGCTGAGATCTTTGGGTTTATCAAACACTAGGTTACTATGGTCATTTACTACTGCGTATTGCATATTTAATCTATTCCATTGATCCACTATTGAAAAACGTCTTTCTTTGACAAGCCCATTCCTTCAAAATAAAATTATGCCAGTGTTTCCAGAATGCCAGATGTTTCATTTCCCTATACCAGGAGAAGGTAATAGAGAACCTCAGTGTTAAGAGGAGACCTCAAAAGCCATCTAATTCAATCTATACTGGAGCAGGAATCTATCAATACCCAACAAATGATTTTCAGCCTCTACTTGGAGACTTGTAGAGATGAAGAAGTCTATCTCTTGAAGCAGACCAGTCCATTTGGGGAAACCTTTACTCATCAGGAAGATTCTCCTTAGAGCAAACCCAAATCTTTGCTTCTATAGCTTCTTCCCATTTGTCCTATTTCTTCTTTGGGGGCCCCAAAGCAAATTTATAACTTGTTCATATGGTGATCTGTTAACTATTTTAAGCAAGTGATCATTTCCTTCTAAATCTTGTCTTCCTCAAGTTATATGGCACCCCTTTCCAGCCAATCTTTGTATGGCATGGTTTGGTGCCCTCTACTCTCTCCTGTATCTGTCTAAGCTTGTCAAAGTCCTTCCCAAGACTTAGGACCAGGGCAGATCTGACATAACACCTCTCTTGTTCTGGACCCTAGAGTTCTAGCAATTCCATTTAAGTTCTCTTGAGGATTTTGGCTGCCAAGTGACACTGTTCATTCAGATTGAGTTTATAGTCTCCTAACCTTCAAATCTTCACATGAATTCCTGCCTAGCCACCTATTCCTTATCTGGTGCTTGCCAAGTTTATTTTTGTATGCCCAAATTTATATTTATCCCTCTTAAATTTCATCTTTATTAGGGTGAATTCAGCATTCTATTCTATCTTGATGAAGGATTTCATATTTTAATCATGTCATTCAACATATTAGTTATCCTCCCTTATGTTTTATCATCTGTAAATTTGATAAGCATGCTGTCTCTATCTTAATTCAAGTAATTTATAAAAATGTTGAACAGAATTGGGTCAAGGAGAGAACCCCAGGGCACTCCATTGAAGACTTCCTACAAGTCTGACCATCAATCTCAACATAACACATTGGATCTCATCACTGAAGTAGTTCTAAAAGCACCTTATTATTGTCATCTAGTCCACGTCTTGTTATATTATCCTCAATAATACTCTGAGCCTTTTTCAAATTTCTTGCCGAAATCTAGGCAAATTATTTTCATGGCTTCCCCTTCTGTACCAGTCAAGTAAGACTGTCAAAAACTAAAATCCAGTTAGTTTGGTATGATTCTTAAAGAATGAGTGAACATGTTGGCTCATGGTGAATACTTCTTACCTCTCCAAGTGGTGACAGAACATTACTTTCCTAAAGCATTCTAGCATTTTGCCAGGAACCAGAATTCTTTTGTATATGTATTTATATGTGACATGTACATGTTGTTTTCCTCAACAGTGTCTAAACTCTTTTGAAGCAGGGACTATTTCACTGATCATTAGCCTATGGTTTATAAAAACAACTTTCTTCCTCAAATTTTTGTACTTGGAATAAGGATGGGATGGGGTGGAGGGGAGGGGAAATTGACTAAGGATGAAATAATGATGGGGAAAAGGGAAAGGAAGCATAGCCCAGGATACCTCACACTTCTATGCTGCTGAAGGACTGACTGCTGATAGGGAAATTATAGGAAGAAGAAAATAGAAGAATGGGACTAATTTTATCATGATAAGTAAGCCATGGAGCAGCTAGATGGTTCAATGAATAGAGAGCCAGAAGGTCCTGGGTTCAAATATGACCTCAGTTACTTCCTAGCTGTATGAGCCTGGGCAAGTCACTTAACCCTAATTGCCTAGTCCTTTTTACTCTTCTGTTACTTAGTATTATTTCTAAGACAGAAGGGAAATAGAAGAACAAGACAAAGAACAGGAAGAAGCCAAGGCAGATAGATGACTCAGTCGAAAGAGTGCTGAGGCTGGGATCAAGACCTTAGTTCAAATCTGATCTCAGACACTTGTTAGTTGCATGACCCCAAGCAAGTCTCTTAATCGCTGCCTGCCTCAGTTTCTTCATCTGTAAAATGAGTATACTAATAGTACCTACTTCCCAGGGTTGTTGTAAGGGTCAAATGAGATGATGATTGTCAAGGCTTAGTGTACTATCTGATACAGAGTAAACTCCAGATAAATCTTAGCTATTATTAAGCCTGACTTGGGATGGTGCTGTTGATACACAGTACATTCTGGGGTAGTGAGGCAAAACCTCAGTTGTTTTGTTCTAGTTACAATTCTGCTTCTTCCCTTTTTAAAAATATGGGACCTGGTGTTTGTGACATTGCCAGCCACTCGTCCTGTAGCAATCCTTTGGTTCTACAATGTTTTTCAAAGATCTGAAATCATAGTTCAGCAAATACGTCTGTAATTTCTTTAAGTACTCAGGGATGTACATGGATAAGTTGTTTACAGCTTCACCATTTGCAATAAATACATTAATAACTATATTTCATTCCCACTAATAGAAAAGGAAGAATGTTCACTCTTCCCTTGATTTCCTCTGCTGGAAATGATCTCTCCCTCATCTGATCTCATAGCACTTTGATGAACTGATCATATTTTCATCTGTATTGTATTCATCTATGCTTGTCTTACTACTGCTACTAGATTCTGAGTTGCTTGAGTGCAGACATGGGGCCTAATTGATCTTTTGGTCACCACCAGCACTTAGAAGAGTCTCTAGCACGTACTAGGTGCCTAAGAAGTGTGTGTTGAGTTGATTCAATGTGAGAAAATTATAAAGTCCTACTCTAAAGTAAGAAATGAACATTATGGTTGAGTTCACATGCCTTCTGCTCTCCATCTCAAAAAGCTCAGAGACCAAGCATGAGCTTGCTTCCAACATTCCCTTTTCCCCAGGTCCAGATTCTCCAAAAAACAAATAAACAGAAGGTCTAGGAAGGAATGCTGAGCTTGGTCCTTTGGCAAGACCTGGTGCTGTGAATTCAGACAGCTTCCCAAGGCTGACAGGTTCTGGAGGAACATAGCCTTCCGTAAACACCCACAGTATCTCCTAGTCCCCATTTCTGACAGCCAGTCCATAAGTTTCTGAAGAAGAAGAAAAGTGCTTTCTCCCTAATCCAAGAATAGGACTGCAAAGTCCTTACTAACTGCTGCTAAGGGAAGGGAACGAGAGGCAGGAGGGGCTGAAGCATTAATACATCTCACACAGCGCCCAGTGACTTCCCTGAGGAGGTTCAGTGGGTGCTGGTGGCTACCCTG
Source organism: Monodelphis domestica (assembly GCF_027887165.1). Taxonomy (NCBI): domain Eukaryota; kingdom Metazoa; phylum Chordata; class Mammalia; order Didelphimorphia; family Didelphidae; genus Monodelphis; species Monodelphis domestica. Next base: position 229,864,744 of record NC_077230.1, read on the forward strand.
CTGGGGGCTCACTGGTCCTGCTCTGCTGTGGGAGCAGCACCCCATTCAGCCCCTCCTGGAATCTGACATAAATCATCCCCAATTCTCGGCAGCAGCTGTAGCCACAATCCAATTACACGTCCGGGGAAGTACAGAGCCTCCTTTCATTCTCAACTTTTCAGTGGCTGCTTTCAGGCATCAGCCTTCTTGTGCTGTTACAGAAAGCAGGGCAGATGGAAAGAGGGAGCTGAGGACCATGAACACCCCTCCCACCTCTTAATAACATCACCCTCCTGAAAGGTTCTAAAGCACTTGTTCTTCAGTCTCCGAATGTTCCTAGGAAATGTCAGGATGGTGCTTTTACAGCTACCAACAGAAAAGTGAAAAATCAGAGGAGGAGAAATTTGAACATATCCCTGAAGCCTTTGGTTTAATAGTGAGGTCATCCCCATTTCTCTAGTTTATAAAACAGATCCCACCACAACTCTGTGAGATAGCTAGAGCAGGTAACATTAGCTCTGCTTTAAGGCTGAGGAAAGTAGATTGCAAAGAAGTAAAATGACCTCCCATTTGGAGTTGTAATAGTTGACCTTCCACCAAAGTCTGCCATTATTGTAGCCTGGCAGTCTGAAGGAATATGGCAGCAGAGAGGAATATTGGATAACTCCACCCAAACCAGAATGGCTTCCAGTGTGTGTCTGTCATTCAAGGTCCAGCCTAGCAAGTTTGGAGAATTAATCAATGGAAGTTTGAGTCGAAGGTGATGAATGCTTTTGGCCATTCATTAAACTTCCTGCTAAGGTATGGAGATGCGTTTAGTAGATTCATCAAGATTAGAGCTAATTTTGGACTTAGAGACAATTTCGCCCTTCTTCCTCATTGAACAGATGAGGAAATGGAGGACTGGAGAGATTTGGCTTTTCTACAGTCAAACAGCTAACCAAAGAGGGATTCGAATCAGAATCACAGACTGTCAAGTGGCCGGGACACCAATGGTTATCTAGTCTAGCCCAAACCTGAGAAAGAGCTCTCTACAACATAGCTGGAATTGTTGTTGGATCCTTTCAGTCTTGTCCAGCTCTTTGTGACTCTGTTGGGGTTTTCTTGGCAAAGATAATGGACTAGGTTGCTATTTCTTTTTTCAGTTCATTTTATAGATGAGGAATCAAAGTCAACAGGGTTAAATGACTTGCCCTGGGACGCATAGCTAGGAAGTATCTGAAATTGGATTTGAACTCAGGAAGATGAATCTTCTGGAGCCCATGCCCAGCACTCTGTCCACTTTACCACCTAGCAGCCCATATATCTGGAAGGTAGTCATCAATATATCAATAAACATTTGTTAAGTGCCTACTAGGGACCAGGCACTGCACTAAGCCCTGGGAATATGGAAAGAGGCAAAAGATAATAGAAGCTTATAATTGAAAGTTTTCCAATTTTTGTTTATTTTCCTGTGAAGGGGGATCAGCTACCTCCTGGGGCAGCCCATTCCCCTTTTAGACAGCTCTGATGTCCTCTGAAAAAGAATAAGGTATTCTAAATCGTGTCCAGGGAACGAATCCTTTATTAGGATGAGCTCATCAATAAAGCTGATGAGAGATGCTAAGGACAACTTAGAAAGGCTTTCTTGGTCATGGTGGGAGCAAGAAAAGCCTGAAAATTAAGACATGGGACTTACATTCAATGTATTTGAAATGCTGAGAACCACTTCACTTTTCTTTTACATGTTCTCTCTGTCAGGGACAATACTTTCCAGATTAAGGACAAAATAAAAATAGTTAGCAAAAAGCTGAAATCCAAGCTAAGTGAGGAAACAATAGAAGAAAATGAGAATATCCTTAATGAGTTCAAATCACTGGACCCAAATGAAATATATTTTTGAGTTCCAGACTAGCTGGTAGATATGACCACTAAGTCCCTGATAATGATGATTTAAAAAAAAAAAAAACTTGTACATTCTATCTTAGTAACAACTCTGACAGAAGGGCAAGGACTAGGCAGGCAGAGTTAAGTGACTTTCCCAGGGTCACACAGTTAGGAATGTCTGAAATAAAAATTTGAACCCCAGACCTCCCATCTGCAGGCCTGGCTCTCTCCACTGAGCCACTCAGCTTCCCCTCAATGATTACTTTTTAAAAGATAATCAGGAACAGGAAAGATACTTAAGAATCAGAATAATGCAATTTTCCAAACTAAAAAAAAAAAAGAAAACAAGTTAGCATGTCCAAACTATAGAAAAATCAGCTTATCTTCTATTCCTGGAATACTTTTAGAATGTATTACTAAGTAGAGAAGTAGAATGGTGTCAAGGTTAGAGGACTGTCCTTTCTGTCAAAGACTTGAATTCAAGTCCTGCCTTGGTCATATACTTAAGAAACACTAGTAGAGTGATTTAGCTTTTCAGAGCCCTAGGCTCTATAACTGGAAGTTAGAAAATGAGACAAAATAAAATATCTGGGAATCTACTTGCCAAGGCAAATTCATTGCCTAGATTAAAAGAAGAGGAAACAGAATACTTAAATAATCCCATCTCAGAAATAGAAATTGAACAAGCCATCACAGAACTGCGTAAGAAAAAATCCCCAGGGCCTGATGGATTCACAAGTGAATTCTTTCAAACATTTAAAGAACAACTAATCCCAATATTATACAAACTATTTGAAATAATAAGCAAAGAAGGAGCTCTACCAAATTCTTTTTATGACACAAATATGGTACTGATTCCAAAACCAGGCAGGTCAAAAACAGAGATAGAAAGCCATAGACCAATTTCCTTAATAAAATAGCTGCAAAAATCTTAAATAGGATACTAGCAAAAAGACCCCATCAAGTGATCACAAGAATTATTCACTATGATCATGTGGGATTTATATCAGGAATGCAAGGATGGTTCAATATTAGGGAAACCATCCACATAATTGACCATATCAATAACCAAACCAACAAAAATCACATGATTATCTCAATGGATGCAGAAAAAGCCTTTGACAAAATACAACACTCATTCCTATTGAAAACACTAGAAAGCATAGGAATAGAAGGGCATTTCCTAAAAATAATAAAAATATTTTAAAAGCCATCAGCAAGCATCAACTGCAATGGGGATAAATTAAAAGCCTTCCCAATAAGATCAGGAATGAAGCAAGGATGCCCATTATCACCTCTATTATTTAACATTGTACTAGAAACACTAGCTATAGCGATTAGAGAAGAAAAAGAAATTGAAGGTATTAAAATAGGCAACGAGGAGACCAAGCTAGAATTCTTTGCAGATGATATGATGGTCTACTCAAGGAATCCTAAAAAATCAACTAAAAAGCTAGTGGAAATAATCAACAACTTTAGCAAAGTTTCAGGATACAAAACAAACCCACATTAATCATCAGCATTCCTATATGTTTCTAACAAAACGTAGCATCAAAAGTTAGAAAGAGAAATTCCATTTAAAATCACCCTAGACAATATAAAATATTTAGGAATTTATTTGCCAAGACAAACACAAGGATTATATAAACACAACTACAAAACACTTTCAACATGATTAAAACTAGATCTAAACAATTGGAAAAACATTAATTGCTCATGGGTAGGATGAGCTAACATAATAAAAATGACAATCCTATCCAAATTAATTTACTTATTCAGTGCCATACCTATCAAATTACCAAGAAATTTTTTTATAGAATTAGTAAAAAATATTACAAAATTGATCTGGAAGAACAAAAGATCAAGAATATCAAGGGAAATGATGAAAAAAAATGTGAAGATTGGAGACCTAGCTTTACCAGATCTGAAACTGTACTATAAAGCAATGATCATCAAAACTATATGGTACTGGTTTAGAGACAGAATGGAATAAACTTGGGGTAAATGACAGTAGCAAGATAGGGTTTGATAAACCCAAAGATCTCAGCTTTTTGGACAAGAACCCTCTATTTAACAAAAAAAACTGCTGGAAGAATTGTAAAAAGGTTTGGGAGAAATTAGGCTTAGATCAATATCTTATACCCCATACCAAGATTAACTGAGAGTAGATAAATGACTTAAATAAAAAGAGGGAAATCATAAACAAATTAGGTGAACATAGAATCGTATGTTTGTAAGATCTATGGGAAATGAAGGTATTTAAGACCAAGCAGGAGATAGAGAACACTACAAAATGTAAAATGAATACTTTTGATTATATTAAATTTTAAAGTTTCTATACAAACACAAAAAGAAGTTAGAGAATGGCTGCTAATGGGGCACCAAGAGAGGAGGTTTCCTCACCAATAATGTAATCAAAACTCCTTTCCAAAAAGTTATTAAAGATATAGTTTGTGAACATTTAGAAGAAGCAGCAGCAATCACTAATGGACAACCAGGCATCAACCAGATTAAGTCATATTAGACTAACTTAATATTCTTGTCACCATCCCTAATCTGATTTCTTTGGGGCCCTAGACAGAAGAATAATGTTTATTTTCATGGGCAACCTAATTCTTTATAAACTAGAGATACAGTGAAGTGATTGCTCAAATGAACCCAATAATTTCCACTGTTGTGTTTCACTTTGTTCTTAGAATACTTCATAAGTGGTAGAAGAACTTGAAAGAAAAGTTTGGGAAATGAATACTGCAAAAGGTTTGAATGGATGACCAGCAGAAATTCAGAGGACCCAAGGAGCATTTGTTTTAATTTTATTTAAAGTTGCATTGGTATCTTTTGTCTTTTAACATAACAGTTTTTTTCTTTTTTTTTTAATCCATGACCTTCTATGTTAGAATCAATGCTGTATATTTATTCTAAGGCAGAAGAGTGATAAGGGCTAGGCAATGGGGGTTAGATGACTTGTCCAGCGTCACACAGCTAGGAAGTGTCTATGGCCAGATTTTAATCAAGATCCTCCTGACTCCAGTCCTGGAGCCCTATCTACTATGCTACCTAGCTCCCCCAACATTTATTTCTTGATATGCCTTCTTCTTCAGTGAATCCTCCCTTAAAATTAAAAAAAAAGTTAAGAAAAATAAGTAGAAAATAAAACCATGTACAACAATCTGCACCCCTAGTTCCCCACCTCTCTTCCAAAAATACTCTTATTACCTATTCTCTGGGATCAAGATTAGTCATTTCAATTTATCTGAGCCTGACTGCTTTTTAATATTGTGAATGTATTAATTATTGGAGACTTTAGCTTTGTATTATTCCTCTAATTCAAGTTTCCTCACTTTGTTCAGTTCAAAGAAGCCTCATTGTGTTTTTCTTCATTTCTCCTCTTCATTGTTTCTTATGGAAAACAGAACACTATTATACCTTATTTTATTTAACTTTTCCCATTTCTTATGTCTGTTCTTTATTTCCAATTTGTTTGTTTTTTACTACCACAAAAAAGTGCTATTATGAATATTTTATTAAGTAATGAGACCTTTTTCTTCTTTTTTTCTAACCTCCCTTGGGTATACATTGGTAATGAGATTGCTGAGTGAAAGAGGAAGAATAGTTCAATGACCTTTTTGTTGAATAAATTACAACTTGTTTTATAGTATTGTTTGAATCAATTCCATTTCACCAATGTTGTATTAAAGTGACACTTGCAAAGCCACTCTAACATTGACTGCCATCTTTCCTCACCTTTGGCAATTTGGCAGGTGTAACACAAAACCTCAGAGGTGATTTTATTTTGAATTTCTTATTTTTAGTGATTTGGAGCACTTTTTATGATTATTGATTATATTTATATTTTTTTCTTTTGAAAACTGTTCCTATCCATTAAAGAGCTTTTAACCTTAGTTTTTCCCATTCAATAGTCTCTTTTTATTCTCTTAAAAGCTCTTAAATTTTGTATAATTAAAATTGTCCACACTTTCAATATCTCCCATAAGCTTTTTTTTGGTTATAAATTCTTCCCTGATGATATACCTATAGAGTAGTGCCTTCTAACCTTCACTTTTTAAATGATCTGAACTTTTCCTATAGGTAGTTATTCACTTTCAGCTTATTGTGGTATATAGTGGAGAAGATGGACTAAATATATTTTCTGGCAAACAAATATTTAGTTCTCTCACATCATTGCATGTAACGAAGTATTTCGGTATTCCTCCCCACCTCATACAATGGTTTGTGTTCTTGACTGATGAATGCTGAATAATTGCACTTAACTACTTCTTGATCTGTTTAGCTAGGCTGTTCAACTGATCTACTTAAAAAACATTTATAAACAAGCTTAATTTATAAATAAGCTTAAGTTTGGGTTGCCTCTCCTTTATAATATAATTCAAAATCTGGTAATTCTAAGCCTTTTATCTCTTTTTTAAAAATTTGACTATTTTCCTCAGAACCTTATATTCCTTAAGATGAATTCTGTTATTTATTTGTCTAGTTTTATAAAGTAATCCCTCAGTAACTTGATTGATATAGCAGTGAATCTGTACTTAATTGAAGGGCCATCATCATTTTTATTACATTAGTGCAGCTCAACCAAGTGCGATGAATATCTCTTCAATTATTTCTTTTATTTTTCAATGTGCACATTTGCACAATGATTACAAGTCCAAAAAGAAATGGTAGAAAGACAAATCTCATTCGATATTCAAGTACACAATGAAGAAAATATTTGGGATTTAACCTACTGAGACAGAGATAAATACAGCTTTGAATTACTCTTTACAAATTGTTTTTGTGGAATTAGTTTGTGGACTACCACTTTATTAAAGTTATGAGTCATCTCAATTAGTTTCTTTTCTGTTTTGTTTTGTTTTAGTAAACCATCATGTTATAAACAAGCAGGGAAGACCCACCACCCCTTACCCTTTGCTGACATTTACAAATTTACTTTCTCTCTCTTGTAATAATGACAAACGTAACATTTCTCAACCTGTGTAAAATGATAGTGAGAAGAAGTAGCATCCTTGCTTTACCCCTGAATTTGTTAGGGAAACTTTCATTGTTCTGCCATTGCAAATATTGCCAGCTCCTGGTTTTAATAACAGATTTTTGGCAATATTATTAAATTACTCTTCCAGGCCTATATTTTAAAGCAAAATGGCACAAATTAGTGTTAAATTAAATTTTGCCAAATCTTTTCATGTGTCTATTGACATAATTGGGAAGCAGGTGGTCATGGTGGGCAGACAGTCACCTTGACATTGGGAGGTCCTGGTTTCCAATCCTGTGTCCAATACCTATTAGGTCTATGACCTTGGGCAACTGTGTTTCTGTCCCAATGGCCCAGATAAGTGTCTAGACTACAAGGAACATATAGTTTCATTAGCAGAGGAAGTTTCCTTCACCCCAATTTATATTATAATGTTGCTTTTGTTATATATATACATATATATGCATATATATGACTTATTACACTATTTCCCTAATGCTGAACCATCTGTACATTCCTGATATAAATCTTAAGAAGGGAAAAGAAAATGGTTTTCTAAGTAAGATTATGTTAGCACCAATAGAGTGGGTTTGAAATGAATTCTAAAACCTCCATGGTGTATTATTCTTGTTGGAGCCTCTGTCAAGCATTAGCTTTTTAATCAGCTAAGAAGAGTAGCTAGATTGCTCAATGGTTAGAGAGTCAGGCCTGGAGAAAAGAGGTTCTGGGTTCAAATTTGGACTTAGACACATCCTACCTGTTTGACCCTGGACAAGTCACTTAATCCCCATTGCCTACTTGTTACCACTTTTCTGCCTTGGAATCAATACGTGTATCAATTCTAACACAGAAGGTAAAGGTTTTTTTTTTAATCTGTTATGAGATGAAAATTTAAAGACAAGAGCAAGAATCTCTTTTCACAGAATCAGAATCTCACAGTTGGAAGGAACCTCAGAAGTCCTAGGATCATAGATTTACAGCTGGCAGAGACCTCGGAGATCATTTAATCCAATCCTCTTAATTTACAGATGAAGAAGCTGATGTGAAGAGAGGCTAAGCAATTTACCCAGAGTCTTATAGGTAACAAGTGGCAGAGTTTGGTTTCAAACTCAGGCCCTTTGCCTCTAGAAACTATGCTTTTCCCCACTGCACCACAGTGCAAGAATTAATTCCAACTTTTCCAACAAATAGGCATCCAGCCTGCACTTAGTTTGCTAGCTGCTCATTCTGTAAAGTTCTGAATGGAAGAGTGTTTGTCTTCATGCCACCCTGAAATCTGCCTCTCAGTGTTCATATAAGATCACAGATTTGGGGATTTAAAGCTGGAAAGGATGTTCAAGGTCAACAAGTCCAATTCTTTCATTTTATAGATTGGCTTCTGGGGAGACCCTGACAAGTTGAGCAACTTGCCCAAAGGCATATAGGTGGCAGAAGTACCATTAAGATCCAGTTCCAGGGCCTAAAAATCCCATGTTTTTCTTCCATGGCACCATGTTGTTTTGCATTTCCTTGTTCTGCCACTTGGAGATGATCAAAAAAAGGTCAACCCTTCTTCCATGTACTAGCCCTTCAAATACTTGAAGACAGCCATCAGTTTTCTCTTTTCTAGGCTATACACACCAAGTCTCTTTCAATGAATTCCTTCTTTTTCCAGGTTAGAAGGAAATCGCTATTTCTCTCCAGGCTGTGAGGTTAAAAAGTTCTCTGAAGGTAGCTATGAGGACACTCTCTCAACATGATACCTCCAGTGACACTCCAACTGATGCCCAAGGGATCTGGGCCAATTCATCTGGCATAACTGATGTATACATCAAAAAATCCTCCAACTAGAATGAGAATTCAAAGGCACCTTCTCCATCCCTCTTCCCATAAACCAGCATGGTCCATGGTTCAGCCCAGACACATAGAGGATTACTTATCCTTGAAAGAAAGAAAAAGAAAAGAAAAATCCGCAGGAAACAGGATTTTGTCATTTTCCCACTATCACCTGTTCTAGTATCTTAATCTGTGTTTACACCGTACAAAGTGAAATGGAAACTTGCTAATTACCCAGCTAATTTGATACTGACAGTCAAACTAGATAACTCGAGCCCCAGAGGGAACTGTCTGGAATTACCTAGTTTAGTTGGTTCCATCAATCATCTTAACCAAATGATTGCTGGATTCTCTCAGCATTCATTGCCTCAGTGGAAAAAAGTTTATATCTAGGATTAAGTCTTGAACCAGAAAGGATCATGTCTTCCATCCCGTTGCCTTTAGGTAGGGTCACATTGAGCCCATTTCAGAGAGATGAGGCCCTCCCCGGTGTCAGAAGTTGTCTAAACTAAAAGAAAGCACTTCCTTTGGTCATCTATTTTAATGTTTGACAGTCTGCAATGGGAGTCCGGATGCAGCTGGAGAAAGCTTCCTAGACCTGTCAGGAGAGAGAGAGAAGGAAAGAAGGAGGGGGAAAAGTGGGATCTGGAATCCTTGCAAAACCCCCCTCCTCCCGCTCTCACCCTGCAGAGCTCGGCAGCAGCAGTGACCTTTTCAAACTTCCCCTGTAAAGTAGCTGATTTCCATCCCTTCCATGTGGAACAGAGGAGAGAAGAGAGCAGTTGAGTTCAACTCCATATCGATTCAGCAGGGTCCTGGTCATAATCACCTAAGAAAGAGTTTACGAGTCTGTTTTTGGCATTTAAAATTAATATTCTTATTAAGAGAGCAAGAGAGCACTTGGGGACTTAATGGTTTTTCTTTTCTCCCAAGGTGAAGGCCATTCAGCTCAAACTCAAAGGCAGCTGGCTTCAGAGAGCCTTGGGGTATTTCATGCTAAGCATTTACAGTTATGCACACAGTCCGGTTGCATTATCTCACACCTGTTCAGTCTCCTCCTGCTGAAAGCCTTGGGGAAAGAGAATTTCACGCGGCACATTGTCCTGGTAAATAGATCCTGTTCCTGGCAATTTCTGGCTGCCCCAGCTATCCAGCAGGGCTGGGTGGCTCTGAAGGTGGGTTAAGCTAACAGACCTAGATGGAAACTGGATTGTTGTGAGAGGGCTTTGGGGTCTGTGTTTGCTGGCCCGCAGAGCAGATGGCGCTTACCGAAAGGGTAGGAGGAGGGGCAGAGCAAAGGACACTTTTGCTCCATTGAGAGTTCTGCATTTGGAGGAAGGAAGAGGCCAAGTTCAAAGCTTGCCTCATATATTTACTTGTTGTCTAACTCTAAGCAAGTCACTTAATTTCTCCCTATCTCAGTTTCCTGGTCTATAAAATAGAGGGTTGGATTCAGTGGCTCCCAAGATCTCTTTCTGCAAATCTGTGCTCTATAAGCCACTTTCTCACCTACCCCATTTCTAATACCACACATGAATTCTATCATCAATCCCCTGCCATTCTCTAGTCTGGAATTTGGGGAATTTATGTCTTGTGAGCAGTTTAATCCAGTTCTCTTGTGGATTGTCCAAGTTTTTGGAGTTGTGATACCTTTCACTAGTTGACTTTTTTTTACAATCTCCTCCTTCAGATGACAGTATTTTTTGGAGTGTTCAGGGAGGCCTGGCACTTCTGGTGTGAGGGCTTTCCAAGCCCTTTTTAGGGCTGCTTAGCCACTGTTGGTGTCCACCTTTCACCAACTCTCACCTGTGTTTCCAAGAAGCTAGAACAGGTGGAAAGCTCACACCCCAGTAAAACCATCTCAGCAGATGGACTAAACTAGTTTGAGGGAGACTGAGAAAACTCAGACTCACTGGGAAGTTAGGAGGTGTCTAGCCCAAGCATGTGAAGACTTCCTTTAGTAGAAAGGGAAGATAAGAACATGCCTTCCAACCACTATGAAGGCAACTCGAAGCAGGCACTGTAGAGGACTTACAGCTTGGTCCGATATTGAAGATGTCAAGGGCATCCACTATGTCCCAGGCCATCCCTGTCATTCTGACTTTTGCCTTGCCACTGGACTTTGAAGAGTCTGAAAGAGAGAGGGAGGTCAACAACTTTCAAACTCTACCTCACTTAAATCCAATTCACACAGAAGTCAAGACATCACTTCATGATACCATTGGTCCTCTTTGAAATAAAGGATGAACAACAACAGTTATTGGAGCTATAAGTTTTTGGAGCCATTTTGGTGCCTGTGGCAAACTAAACTGGACAACCATAGTGGGGACACCCACCTCAGACTAAGACAAAGACTCTCAGGATTCTGGGCTCCCAGGCAGAAAAATCACAGAATTTGAGAATTGAAAGAGACCTCAGAAATCATGTTGTCCAGCCATCCCACATTAAAGGAATCCCTACTATAACATGACTTTTCTAGGACCTCATAGCTAATAATTATCTAAGACTCAATTTGAAATCAGGTCTTCATGGCGCCAAATCCATTGCCTCAGACACTATACCTCACTGCTTCTATCTTCTCTATTCTAATTCCACATCTTCTATGAAATCATAACTTCCCAGACCCTTTTACTCCTCAATTCTCATGACCTCTATTTCTAGGCTACATCATTCACCCCAAAGAGTGTCCATAGCACAGATCTCTAATGTCCAAATTCCCTTCCTTCCCATCTAGTCCAATGACTTTATCCTGAGCTCCAGTATTACTAGTTCATTTCTGAAGACAACTTTTTTCAACGTTCCTTTGACCAGCAATATCAAGCACAACATCATAGGATGCCATGAGACATGGATGTTTCTAGAAGTGTCCTCCATTATCATGGAGTCCAAATAAAAGAGGAATTTCCTCTTATTGGACAAGTCTATGAGGTACCGACCCCTTTTTCAGGGCTACTCATTCATCTTTGGTATTCACCTTTTACTAACTCTCACCTGTGGCCCCAAGAAACTGGAAATGGCAAAGAGTCATATTGAATATTTCAATTTGTTCCTTTTTGTGAAGATTGCAGCAAACCCCAAAACACCACATGGCCTTCTCAGTGACATTCATACACATTCCTTCAAAGGAGATCAGTCTAGTTATTCATAAAGGAAAATAAAAACAAATAGATAAAGAATACATATTGCCTAGATTATGGCATACAGTTAGATGGGCAGCCCATAAATATCTTGTACAGGCCTCCCCAAACTGTCATATGAAAAATGTTTAATCACTCAATAAATACATGCCATGCACCATGTTCAGAGCTAAGGGAAGCAGAAATATAAATGAGGTTTTGTCCTTACCTGTGATGAGTTTATAATACAGCAGATAGAAATAAGGCATATATGTGGATTAATATTTAAATATTTCAAGGATCTATGATTTTGTTTTTTCTGTCCCTTCTACACTGAAACAGACCACAATCCCTCTATATCTTAATGGATGGTTTTTGAAGGTTGCTCTGACTCACAAAATTTGTCATTTGATGACAGGTTTTTCTATCAACAACATAAATACAGGGTACCATCAGGCCTGTTTTTCAGTCTTTGCAGCTTGATAGAGACTACTATGGTATTCAGTCTGCTGTGGATATCACCATTCTTTTATGAGAAGGGTTTGAAGGAGGCAGCATGCTCCAGTGAAAGGATATTGAATCAGGAATCCAAGTACTTGGTTCAAACACCAACTCTGTTATTTACAGTCTACATGGCCAAGGGCAAATCAATTAACATCTATCTCTAGGCTTCAGTTTCATTATCTACAAAATAAGAGGGTTGGAGCATAATGGTCCTTTCCAACTCTAAATCTATATTCTATGATTCTATGAGTGTAGATATTATGGTTTGTTGGAAAGAATACTAGATCTGAACTCCAAAGGCATGAGTTCAAATTCTAGTTCTGTTACTTAATACCTGTGTAACAAATCATTTGATCTCAAATGATTTCAGTTCCCTCATCTGTAAAAGGAAGAGGCTGACCTAGATCAATGGTGCCAAACTGAAACAGAAATAGATCTCATCAAGGCTGTATTGACCAGGATAATCCCAAATTAACATTTTCTGATTTATATTGTATTTCTATTTATTTTACTAAACAGTTCCCAATTTCATTCTAATTTGATTCAGAGGTGCTTGGGAGTTTTGCCAGCTATCCTGGTCTAGATTACATCTCAGGCCTCTTCTGGCTCTTAAATTTATATCCTATTGCCTTCAGTGAAGGACACAGAGAAAGATAAGTGCTTTGCAAATATCTAATGGAAATTGAAGATATTAAGTGCTTTGTTCAAAATCAGAGTATGTGAATGGTCAAGATCACTCAAATGGCTCCAGTCATCTTCCCAGACTGCACTATCTTCATACCCGTCATCAACAGTCATTGACTCCTTGCCATCTGCGGCATCCTTATAAAGTGAATTAAATATGATGTGAATTAGAATATGATCAATGCATAAGACACTCAAGGGTTATAAAAACAGAAATGCTAATCATTAATATGCATACTGACCATGTGTGTCTTTCAGTCCATATCTATAAATTGGCCCATTTGTAGATAAACGTAATTAAATATGGAAAAACACTTAAGGCCATTCAAAACTATTAAGATTTCTGGTTCTGGGTTCAGATAAGCAGGATAAACAAACCCTTATCCAAATGAAAGATCACTCCTGCAGTCTTTCTCTAACTTTCTAACTTATTGGAACCAAGTTTCAAAGCAGGAATGTCTGGCTAGTACCTTCAAATGGGACTCTTTGTTTTTCTTATGGTTCTTACCACAAATGCAGGGGATTTCCTATTTCTTTCATTGGGAAAACTCATTCAGTGTGTTCTGACATTTTAGAGGGTTCTTAAGTATTTTCCTCATTTTGAATAGGGCTTATTGACCAGGCAGGTTTCCAGCATTGTGAGGAAAGTGTTATTTATCTCAATATAAATTATTATCACTGTCTTTCCTCAAGTGGGCCAGACCTCCACTAAAATGAGTCCAATCACTCATTGCAAATGTAGGGTTGACCATGGTTTCTTTTTTTTTTTTTAATATCACATTGAAAATAATTTGTTGTAAATAAACATATATACAAAATAATGTGCTTGGATTTCAAACATCATTTTTCATTTCAAGTATCACCTATGTGTTTATTTTGAAAACTTTATTGTTTTCTTTTGTTTTTACTTCACTGCAATTTCTGGTTACATTCCCCTTACCACCCTATTAAGCCTACCCTGGTCACAAAAACAATTAAGGTAACCAGTGAACATGGCGACCACATTTGGCAATGTTTCACACCCATAGTTCAATCTCTCCACTGAAAGGCATGAGGTTCATTTCCTTCTCCTTCTCTAGGCCCAAGATTGGTTATTTCACTTACGTGGAGTTTAATTCTCTAGCTTGTGTATTCTTTTCCTAGCCTTCTTTTGTAAAGGAGAACTGACCAATGAGCTCAATCTGGACCATTGATGCGCTGGTGCAGGAATTCCTAATTAGGAACCCCCTCCTTTTGTGTCAGCAATATCATGGAGATCATATTGCTGGATCTTAGTTATAATATAAGTAAGTGAGGTGTGGGAAGGTTGGAGGTGTGCATGTGTGGTTTGCAGGTTATGAAGGGTTTGGAATGCCAAACAGAGGATTTCACATGTATTATATATTTAATCCTGAAAGTGATAGAGAGCTACTGGAGTTTATTGAGTAGGGCGGAGGAAGGTAACATAGTTACCAGATCACTTTTGAGAGCTGAGTGGAGGCAAGAATAAATAAATGGAAGAGACTTTTGGTGGAGTGACCAACCAGCAACCTTTTACAATAATCTAGACATGAGGTGCTAATAGCTTGTAACAGGGTGATGGAAGCATTAGAAGAGAGATGGGGCATATATAAAAAACGTTACAGAGGTAGAAACAACAGGACATGAGGACTTAGAAATGACATCTAGGTTGTAAGCCTGGGGGACTGGGAAGATGGTGTAACCCTCAACAGTAAGAGGAAAGTAAGAAGGAGGTTTTGGGAATAGTTCTTGTGTGTCTTTTATGATCTCTCTCTCTCTCTCTCTCTCAACCCTTACCTTCTGTCTTAGAATCAATACTGTATATCGGTTCTAAGGCAGAAGAGGGGTAAGGGCTAGGCAATGAGGGTTAAGTGACTTGATCAGGGTCACACAGCTAGGAAGTGTGAGGCAAGATTTGAACTAGGACCTCCCATTTCTAGGACTGACTCTCAATCCACTGAGTCACCTCTTGTTATGATTATAAAAAAAAGAATGGAATGGGAAGAAGAATGTATTAAGAGGAGTGGAAGGGAAAGGACGATTAGGGAAAAATATCTCATCTAATCAAAGTGCAAAAGTAGAAGTCTATACATACAAGCAGAAAGAGGTGGGGGAAGCAGGTGACGCTCACTCTTATCCGAACTGGTCAAAGGAGACAAGTCAAGAAGAGAGTGTGCTAGAGCTAGCTCTAACTGATTTACAAATCCATTGTTAAATTTTTCACATGAACAGGTATGCCTCCTCTGCTAAAATCAGGTCTTAATTTATTTTGTTGATTTTCTAGATTTAAGGAAGTGTAAATTATACAGATTAAACTTAAAAGCGCCTAATTTCTCCCTCCCCCAAAAGCCTTGTTGTTAAACATTTACTAGCACACTCCTCTATTGGCATATAAACATTGCTTGAAACCAATCAAAGGGCAATGGAAGACTCTGGAAATGAAGTCATCACTATGCTGGAGGCTGATAAGAAGAAGAAGAACTGGTATTTATGTAACACTTTAAAATTTACAATGTCCTTTATATCCACTATCTCACTGAGACTAATAACACCCCTGGGTAGAGAAATAAACTTCACTAAACAGGAAAACAGAAAGGAAAGAGGAGAACAGATGAAAAATGAGGAGGGTAGATAAAGGGAGGGATTAGTCCTGAGCAAAATGAATTCTAATGAAAAATGTGCAAAAATATCTATAGCAGATCTTTTTTAAGGGGCAAAGAATGAGAAACTAATGGGGTTCCCATCAATTGGAGAATGGATAAAAAAATAATGAAGTATAAACGTGATGGAATACTACTGAGCTGTAAGAAATGATGAAGGGGATGGTTTCAGAGAAACCCGGGGCTACTTGTGTGAACCGATAAGGAGTGAAGTGAGTAGAATTGGGAAAAGTTACAAAAATATTGCAAGAACCAACAATTTGGAAAGACTTAGGAACTCTGATCAGCGAAATGAACACCCATGACACTAGAGGGATTCCTGATGAAACATTCTGCCTGCCCTTTGATAGAGACGCAGACAGACATTTGTTTTTGACATGACCAATAAAGAAGTTTATTTTGCTCAATTATGCGTGTTTGTAATAGAGATTTTATTTTTCTTTCTTTCCCAGTTGTTGGGTGGGAGGGGAACAAGAAAAGGCAGGTTTTTGCTTATTATAAAAAAAGGAAAGAAAAGAAAATTTAAAAAAATAAAAGAAATTCCCTCTATCAGTTTAGAGTAGCAACTCTTCTGCAATTTATAAGTTTTAAAGAGCTGTTTGAGGGTTAGGTGACTTTGCTAGGGTCATATAGCCACTATGTCAGTCAGTTGGTCAACATGCATTTATTGAGCACTTTCTCTATTCCAGGCATGATATTACGTAGTGGGCATGCAATAAAAGGCAAAACCAGTTCCTATCCTCAAGGATCCCATATTCTAATGACATAGACAATATACAAGTAATGAGGTGCATGTAAGATGCACACAATCTCAGAGGCACTAGCTTTCAAATGGGGTCACAAAAAAGCCTCCTACAGAAAGTGGGATGCGGCCGAGTCTTTTTTGTTTGTTTGCTTTTTAAATCCCTTCCTTTTGACTTGGAATCAATATTGTATATTTGATTCCAAGGCAGAAGCATGGTAAAGGCTAAGCAATGGGGGTTAAGTGACTTGCCCTGGCCATACAGTTAGGAAGTATCAGAAGCTAGGTTTGAACCCAGGACCTCTTGCCTCTAGACCTGACTCTCAATCTACTGAGTCACCCAGCTGGCCCATGAACTGAGCCCTGAAAAAAAAAAAGCAGGAAAACTAAAAGGCAGGGAGGGATGAGGAGAGAGAACTTTTCAGGCATGAAGGCAGGAAGTATAGAGATGAGGAATAGAGTAAGCCCTGCCAAGGAACTTACTTTCTAATAGGGGAAAACAACTAGGAGGGAGTTGAAAAATGGGAGTAAAGAAGTGGAGACAAACCCGGGGCAGGATCCCGAGAGGGATAAAGGAATGAAGATGTCTGACCCAGGGCCCCTTCCTTAAAAAGGAGGTTCTGGGAAGAAATGACTGATTAGAAGAAGAGACTACAGCGAGGAGGAATCTCCTATCATGGGAAAGTTGCTGAGAGAGATGGATCTTCCAAGATGATAAGGCCACTAGAGCATGATGGGGAAGGTAGCTTCCAGGATGCTGGGAATTGGTGGAGAAAGAGGTTGGGAGAGCCAAGAATTGTGCCCATTGATGCCAATATAGTTAATATTGAAGTTTATAGGGAGTCTTTGGAGGAGCTCATTGAACGTGAGGGAGAGAGACAATTGACCTCCGTTAGATCTGCACCTTAGAAAAATCACCTGCATTTGCAGCTGAAGGGAGGAGAGAGAAGATAGGGAGACCCGAAGGTCATCTTTTACTTCCTTGGCATCAGAGAATCCCCTCAGGAAGGCTTTGCCTATGACAGTTTGTTGAGCCAAGTGAGGAGTGCCCAGGTCCACAAAACCTAGCTACCAGCCAAATTCCTGCCGAACTGTATCTTAGAATGACTTTTTGTCTACCAGAACTTACCTGAGGGAAGCTCAGCGTTTAGAGCTGATTAAGGGTTCTAGATGGCACTTTCTTCTGAAGCCCCACAGCCTCAGATTGCTTTCTTCATTCTCTTCTCCATCCTAGTCAAGAGGCTTTCAGTGCAGCAGGGCTGCTCCAAGACACAAGCCCCACTCAGGGAGGAGGCCGCCACATTGATTTTAATGGGCTGAACTTTATGGCCCCATTTAACAACAAGATGAATTTTTTATGGATGTGCTTGGTGAACCAGGCAGTAGAAAGACAGCACATTTTCCAGCCTGGTGTCTGGCTGGATGGGGCTCTTTGGCTCTTGAATGGTTTTCCCTCGGATCTAAATGACTGTCTACTGCACTGGGCATGATTATGATGCCACTCAGGGACTCCTGCCCAGGTTATACCTCTTAGAGACAGGGCCAGTGTTCAGTGGGCTAGATTATGAATCTCTAAACTTTCTTCTTTCTGGAGAATGGGGCTCAGTTTTGTATTCAGAATTGCATCCTGGGTATCACATTTTTTAAGAAGGGTATAGGGTGAGGGTGGGGGCATCTGGGTAGTTCAGTAGATTGAGAGACAACTAGAGAGGGGAGGTCCTATGTTAAAATCTGACCTCAGATACTTCCTCACTGGGTGATTGCCCACCCTTGCCACTCTTCTGCCTTAGAACCAAAGCACAGTATTGATTCCAAGATGGAAGGTTAGGGTTTTTTTTTAAAAAGGAGTTGAAGCTTAGGTATCCACGTTTTTAAAGAAAGATATTAATAAGCTGAAGGGCATCTAAAAGAAGACAGCCAGGCTAGAGAAGATCCTGCCACTGTAATAATTGGGTCCTTTAAATCTCTAAAAATGCTTGCCCTGTTGTTGTTTAGTTGGGTCCAACTCTTCATGATTCCATTTGGAGTTTTTCAGCCAAGATACTGGAGTAGTTTGCCATATTCTTCTTCAGTTCTTTTTACAGATGAGGAAAATGAAATAAACATGGGTACATTGACTTGTCCAGGGTCATATAGCTAGTAAGAATCTGAGGCAAGATTCAAACCTGGGTCTTTCTGATCTCAGGCCCCCTGTTTTACCCACTGCACCATCCAAGATCCTGCTGGACTCTTGCACTGTAGCTCATCTCAACTTGCCCAGGTTCCGTATAGCTGTTCTACATAATAAATGATGTAAATCACAGCTTGTGCCCTCATCCATAAAGCTTTATATGTGATCATATAATATAAATTACTCATCTAAAAGTGAAAGTATTTAATAAAAATATTTTTAGAGGCAGCTAAGTGGCTTAGTGGATAGAGAGATGGGAGGTCCTGGGTCCAAATCTGAACTCAGATACTTCTTAGCTGCATGACTCAGGACAAGTCACTTATCCCCAATTGCCTAGTCCTTACTGCTTTTCTGTATTGGAACTGATACTTGGGATCAATTTTAAAACAGAAGATAAG
Source organism: Monodelphis domestica (assembly GCF_027887165.1). Taxonomy (NCBI): domain Eukaryota; kingdom Metazoa; phylum Chordata; class Mammalia; order Didelphimorphia; family Didelphidae; genus Monodelphis; species Monodelphis domestica. The sequence continues at coordinate 229,883,665 of NC_077230.1, forward strand.
GGGTTGATTGGTTTGTTTTTTAAGTAAGAAAAAATCACACCATAGAGCCATTCTCTATCCCATATATATTAAGAGTTACTACAACAGTTTAAACCTCCTGAAGAGGTGAATGTGATAGAAACCCCCCAAAGACTCGTTTAATGTTTCCGCTCTATTTTTCTTTAAATCTGATCTCAGTAACCAGCACAGAGATCTTCTTACCTTTCAGAGCAATCTAGAATATGCTGGAGCCTTTCAGCTTGGCTCCAGGATAGTCAGAATTCCTTGAGGTTCAGGGATGCTACATCAGTATATTTCTTCCTTCTCTCTGCTTTGACTACAACCTACAAGTCTCCACTAAGTCTAGAGGATGTTCCAGGACTCCTCAGATGTTGAATCCAGTTGTGTCTTCATGCCATTCCTCTTTTCTTACTTCCTTTTCTTCTCCCTCCACAATCTCCCTTTCTCCATTTGTTTTTCCAAGTTTGCAAATAGTGAAACAATCCTTTCTTTCCCTTTACATAAGTCTTTTGGTATTCTGATGACTTGAAATCTCCTCAAAGGAAAGTCACCTCCCATCTCTACCTTGTTACTGTAGGCATTTGATGCTGTGCAGTATAATCAGTTGCACGTACTATGCTATATTAGGATCAATGGAAAGAACTAAGGACGTTTAGAAGAGTAGGCTAAGATGGAAGTGGGGAAGCAAAGGAAAGGAACATGATTGCTGTTTTCTAGTATTTGAAGAACTGTCATGTGCAAGAGTGATTAAAGTGACTCTGCTTGGCCTGAGAGGGAAAAACCAACAGTAACAGAAGAGGATTGGGACTAAGCTTGATGTAAGAAAAAAAATATTCTTAACAATTGGAATTAACCAAGAGTGGAATGAACTACCTGGCCAGCAGTGGTTTCTATCTCACTGGGGGCCTTCAACAAACTGAATTACCATTTGGCAGTGGCATTGAAAAAGGAATTCTCATTCAGGCATGGGTTGGATTAAATAGTCTCTGAGGTCCTTTTCAATTCTGAGGCTGTGATTCTTTTCAGGCATTTATTTCCTAATATTCTATGGACAATGCTATAGTCACAAGGTCAGAGGGAGTCATGACAGATGAATGGCCAGAATCATACAGTCGTACCTTGTAATGCACAGAAAAAGTAGGGAAGGTAGGTGCCCCATGGAAAACTTATGAGATACTATGAACAAGAGTCACACGGGGCAGCTAGGGAGCACACCAGATAGTGCCAGGCTTGAAGGCAGGAAGGCCTGTGTTCATAACTGGCCTCAGGCACTGGGCAAATCATTTAACTCCATTTGCCTAACCCTTGCTCTTCTGTTTTAGATTTGGGAAAAGAATCTTTATGTTCTAAAATATTTCTAGCATATAATTTTACAGAGAAAAAATATTTATCTCTTTGTGGTGGCAAAGAACTGATAATTGAAGAGATCTCCATCAATAGGGGAATGGCTAAATAAGTCGTGGCATATGATTGTGATGGAATACTACTATGCCATGAGAAATGATGATCAGGCTAATTTAAAACAACAACAAAGAAAGAGAGGGCAGTTAGGTGGCTCAGTGGATTATGAGCCAGGTCTAGAGATCAGAGGTCCTGGGTTCAAATATGGCCTCAGAGACTTCCGAGCCGTGTAACCCTGGACAAGTCACCTAACTAACCCCATTGCCTAGCTCTTACCACTTTTCTTCCCTAGAACCAATACATAGCACTGATTCTAAGATGGAAAGTAAGAATTTTTTAATGGAAAGATTTATATAAAATTATGAAAAGTAAAATAAGCAGACCCAAGAGAACATTACATACAGCAACAGAAATATTGTTTGAAGAATTACTTGTATAGGTTCACCTCCAGAGAAAAAACTGATAAAAAGAAATAAGTAAGACATAGATTTTATAGATACATATATCTTTCTGTCAGATGATGGTTTCTCTAATGGGGCGTAGGAGAGGGAAGTAGTTAATTGGGTTTTTTTTCATGTAAAAGACAAATAAATAAATTTAATTTTTAAAAGAGTCATATAAGATACTTAGGTGTAGGAAACTTATGATCCAAATCACTGGAATAGACATTCCAGTCAATGAGATAATGAGCCTCTTTGAGCATCTGAGTCTCTATCAACCCTCCAAAAGAGCACCAAGAAACTCTTAGTCATTGTATTGCCTCATACCCTCCTAAGAAAATTTCTCTGAGTCTCCTAACTCATAAGCATGAGATCTCTGGAGCAAAAACTGTATATATACAGCATCAAGGGGAAAGGACTGGCATAGATCCATTTTGATTGTTTGAGTAAATAAAATATCTATCAAGTACTTAGTATTGTGCCTGGCACATAGTAGGTGCTTAATAGATATGTGTTCCCTCTTTTCTCCTTTGGGGACAGAAGACAATGACTACAGAGCTGGGTTAGAGACTTAACTCTTCTCTAGTGTCCTGATTTAGAGACAGATATCTACAGAGAGACATTGTTTTGGGTCTAAGTACACTAAGCAGGTATATTTTCATTCTATTTGAACTTAGACTGAAAAGATGTCGGTAAAGCATCCAATTCTGCAGGTCAAATACTCAATGAAGCATATCTACCCCAATTCAATAAACATGCATTAAGTAACCCTTATGTGCAAGGCAACATATTAGGTGCAAAGGATACAAAAAGGAAGTATGAAAAAGTTCCTGCTTTCAAAAAAATTGTAACCAAATAGCTGGACTAATTAAGGCATAAATGAAGTAGGTATAATAGAGTAATGTGGTGAGGATAAAGAGAACAAAAGTGGTCTTAAGAAAATCTGAGGCAGGAAAACGTCACTTTCATTCAGTTGGGGAATCAGAGAAAGTTCCACAGAAGAAATGGAGTCTGAGATGAACCTAGAACAGACAATGATACAAAAGGTGAACATGATAAGAGAAAGTTATTCCAGATACAACAGAGACCAAAAGGAACATAGGTGAAAGGGAACAAGATAGTCTCAGGGCAGCTTGTAAATCATCCTTTGGGAGCAGGAATGTCTAGGTAGAATGTGGGAAGAGGGGAAATGAAGTAGGTTGGACCTAGATTATGAAGAACCCTACATACCACGCTAAGGATTCATTTCACTCAGTTACAGAATCCGACTGATATAATGGTGGTTCTATCAATACAAATAAGGAAACCAGCCAAGAGTTTAGGGGGAAAGATAATGTATTCAGCTTTTTAATTTTGTTTTGTTTTTCAACATATATTCAGAGGTTGAGACACTAGAGGGACATCCAGGTAGAGATATCTATTGGGTAGATTGAGAAACAGGACTAGAATTCAGATGAGAGATCAAAATGAAATATGTAGATTTGAGAGTCATCTGTGATCACTGAGGCCAACAGAGCTAATGAGATTGCTAGGGAAGATAATGCAAAAAGAAGAGGAGGGCCAAGGACAGAAACTGGAGGAAATGCCATGCTTGGGAGATGGGAAATGAATGAGGATTCAGTGATGGTGACCAGGGAAGGGTAGCCAGGGAGGCAGAAGCATTTTTAAGAAGCATTAGGGGAGAGCAGTAACTAAGAAACCGAGAGGACAATATCCAGGAAGGCTGGGGGCGAGGGGGGAGGGGGGTGGAGATATGGTCAGCAGTGTCAAATGTTCTAGAAAGGTGACGAAAACTAAGAACTGAACCAATAAATATTGATATTAAGTTTTCTTTAGGCATTTTTATATGCCTTCTACGCTACCTGTCATCTATCTTCTGGCACAGGAAAAGGGGGGGGGGTAGAATAAGAATAAATGAACAGAGACATAATAGAAATGGGCAGCTAGGGTTCTGTCTGACAAAGCAGAATTTAAAGTACCCTGACAGCACTTTTATTCTATTAGAAGAAAGCAACAATTGAGTTTAGCACCTATTTCAAGAGAATAATTAGTTAAGCACTTTTTGTGGGAGCAAAAATTTAGCAACAAAATGGATGCTCATTGATTTGTAAATGACGAAACAAATTGTGGTGCATAGATGTAATGGAATATTACTGGGTTATAAGAAATGCTGAATATGATGAATACAGAGAAGCATGGAAAGATCCTCATGAACTGGTGTAGAATAAAGTAAGCAGAGCCAGGAAAGCAATATATACAATGACCAAAACAGTGTAAATGAAAAGATCAGCTGAAAACAATTAAATGTGTATATTGCCTTTTTACAAAGGGCACCATGGCCCCAAAGAAGAAACACAGGAAGACATTCCCACTCCATTTCTTTGCAGAAGTAGAAGGTACCTGGGAGTTGTATGTTGGACATTTCATATGATTTTTCTACTTTTTTCCTCTTTTTCTCTTTAAAAATGTTCTCTCTCATATGAAATGGCTGTTTGGGAGACAAGAAGAGGAGAGCTTCTGAAAAATTCTGGTGATCTAAAAAACAAAAAATAAGATATCTTTAAATTTTTAAAGAAATAAATAAATCAAAAGAAGCAAAAGACTGAATCATGGAGGTAATTTAGGAAGCTATTATAAAAGCCTAGGCAAGATATGAGGAGGGCGTGAACTAAAAAATGAGATTGTGAATGACTTAGCACCTATTTTAGAGGACTAGTTAAACGAGAAAGCTACTGATGACACCCATCACATCTCACCCACAGCTTCTCCAAGATTGAACCATGCTCTACCTTCTCCCCTAAACTTTCCCCTAGCCTTCTTCATTCCCTCCCTACCCTTTCCTGTCAACTGAGTTTTGTTTTAAAAAATGATGACAAAAATACTTTCCATGCTACGATAATTGTCATGTAACACATTTTGCATCAGAATATTTAGTGAATGAGTTCTCCTTACAGTGGGACAGATTATGGTTAAAGACAAGAAGGAACTTCTTGGAAGTGACACACCAAGACAGATTACCTAGAAAATTGGTCGCAGCATCTTCCCTACACAGATTTGCACACTGGAGGTGCATGATAAATGCTTGCTAATTTGAATTAAAACTTGCTGGAGCAGGAGAGGCCTCCACTGGTCTTGTTGAACTTAAGTTTAGGATGCCTGGAGATGGGCAACATGATTTTCAGAATGTTCTTCCAACCCAATGAATTTTTGACTCTGGCATGCTCAGACAATGAAATGGATATCTGAAAGTCTTTGTGCTCAGTTTAACGTATGTCTCAGATTCAATGGGAGTAATTTCTATGTTACCTGGTTTCACATGTCATCAGAAGTGGATAGGTCAGGACCAAAGGCTGATTGGTTCAATTGGAGCTAAGGCATTCAGTGTCCAGAGGGCATAATAGGAAGTCCTCAGAGATGGATGGGGGGAATTTGCAATTGTCAGATTCCTCTTATGAGAGCATGCAATCCGGGAATTCTTTTGGTTCATAATTTGTAAATTGGTTTCATGCATGGCCTATCAATGGTGGCCTAGCTGGATAATAGAATTTTTCCAATATAGTTCTTTCTCCTTTTCTCTAGCAGCTTGATTCTCCTTGCTAAGTGCAAGGAACAGAAAGAATAGGATTTGCTTCATGGTATGAGGCCTGGTCAAGCTCTCTTGATGTTCATAGGCTTGAGTTGACATGATTCTAAGTGATATGGATCAGGTGTCAGAAAGAGGTCTTCAGGTTTGATTAAGAGGATTAGTGGAGAGTTAAGGGGATTCATTATAGGTTGGCCACTGAATACTCTTTTTTTTTTAAACCCTTACCCTCCATCTTAGAATCAATACCATGGATTGGTTCCAAGGCAGAAGAGTGGTAAGGGCTAGGCAATGGGGGTCAAGTGACTTGCCCAGGGTCACACATCTGGGAAGTGTCTGAGGCTAGATTTGAACCTAGGACCTCCCATCTCTAGGCCTGGCTCTCAATCCACTGAGCCACCCAGTACGCCCCCCCCCCCCGCCCCCCGCCAAATACTCTTAAAAGAAAAACAAAGGAAGAGAGGAGAATAGAGGTAGCAACCCAGATGACCTCTCTTAACATTTTTTCTCCAAACTAGTCTAAAATAATGAGTCAAATCAAATTCTGGAATGGCATAGCTAATAAAATGCGGGGGAGAGAAATGCTTCTATTCGAAGACAACTCAGGAAGTCAGAAGGAAAAGCCTGTGATACTGAGGTGGAGGCCAACCCAGAGGATAATAATGGTGGTGAACAATGGAGGCAGAAGTGATAGCAGCAGCAGCATTAAGAGCTATCAGCCCAGTGACAGTACAGTGGTCAGACAAGAAATTACAGGGAACCCTGAACTGACACTTAGTACAGGACCAGGTGCTGTTTAGCAACTCCTTTGCCTATGCACAGTTGTGGGTTATAGTTCCAGGGAGGAAAGGAATGCTAATGGTTTGTCAAAAGGGACCAGTGGCCCTGCTCACTTTCTAGGGCAGAGAAGAACATTAGTGCTTATAATTCAAGGGAATCAAGGGACCTTGTCAAAGTGTAAAGGAAGAGAGGAGTGCTAGTGTTTACAGCTGCAAGAGATCAAGGACCCTACCTGGGTAAAGAAGAGAACACAGATCAGAAGAGTAATAACCATACCACTCTCAGAATAACTCTACTTGGAAGCACCAAAAACTTGTAAACCCCCACAACTACCTCTGTTCTGGCAGCATGAAAAAAGTCTAAAGCTTGGGATAATGTCTTCACATCCCACCCTCAGGTAAGCAGGACCTAATTTTAATATAAAATTCAAAATCAAGAAATAGGCTGAGAATATGAGCAAACGACAAAAAAGGACCTGACTATAAAAATCTATTGTGGTGACAAGGAACATGACACCACAGACTCAGAAGACAACAACATCAAAACAACTACAACCAAACCATTAAAAAATATGAAAATTGAACACAGTCCCAAAAGAATTCCTGGAAAGGAAAGAAAAAGATAAAAGTGGTAGGGGGAAATTGAGACAAAAAAAATGATGGTAACGAAAAAAAATTATGAAAAGAGAGTTAACAACTTGGTTAAAAAGACACAAAAAATATTGAAGATAAGATCTTTCAAAAAACCAAATAGCCAAATAGCAAAAAGGCACAAAAATTCACTGAATTAAAGAACATATTAAAAAGCAGAACTAGGCAATTGGAAAAAGAGGTACAAAATCTGACTGAAAAAAAGTTTAAAAAAATTAGAAATGGGCAAGTGGAAGCTAAGACTCCACAAGACATCTAGAAAATAAAATAACAAAGTAAAAAAAAAGAAAATGTGAAATATCTCATTGAAAAAATAACTAATCTGGAAAAAAGGACAGATAATTTAAGAATTATTTGATTACCTAAAAGTTATGACCAAAAAACATTTTGCTTTATTATTAAATTATTAAATTTCTTATTAAATTTTAGGAATTATTAAATTATTATTAATTACTTAATTAATTATTAAATTTAGGGATTTTTAATTTTAGGAATTATTAAATTCATGCCTCAATATCTTAGATCTAGAAGATTAAAATAAAAATTGAAATAATCCATTGGTCACCTCATAAAAGTAATATCAAAACAAAAACTTTCAAAAATATTATAGGCAAATTTGAGAGCTCAAAGGTCAAGGAGAAAATATTGCAAAAATCCAGGAAGAAACTATTCAAATATTATGATTTAGTAATTTCCACATTAAAGCAGAAGAGTGCTTGGAAAACAATAATCCAGAAGGCAAAAGAGCTGGGATTGCAACTAAGAATAACCTTCCCAGCAAAAATGAGCATAATCATTTGGGGTGGATGGATTTGGAGGATGGATATTAAATGTAATAGAAGACTTTAAGCATTCCTGATGAAAGGGCTAGAGCTGATTAAAAAGCAAGACTCAAGAGAAGCATAAAAAGGAATCATGAAAGAGAAATCATATGGGACTTAATAAGGTTAAACTGTTTACCTTCTTATATGGAGAAATGACATATAAAGGTTATAATTATTGGGTTAGTTAAAATGAGTCTACATAGATAGAGGGCAAGGATATGAATTGATTATGTTAGAATGATCTTTAAAAAAATTGAAAGGTGAGAAAGAGGGATATACTAGAAGTGGGAAGGAAGAGGAATAATGAGGGAAATTATCTCATATTTAGAACAGCTCTTTTGTGGCCACAAGAAAAATAAATGAAAATTGAGATGTCCATCAATTGGAGAATTGCTAAACAAGTTGTAGTATATGATTGTGATGGAATTCTATTGTGCCATAAGAAATGATGAAGAAAATGGTTTCAAAACAACCTGTGAAAATCTATATGAGCTGATGCAGAATAAAAGGAGTGAAATGAAGAGATCATTGTACACAGCAATAGCAATATTGTAATGATAATTAACTATGAATGATTTAGTTATTCTTAGGAACATAGTGATCCCAGATAATTCCAAAGAATTCATGATTCCCATCTCCAAAAACAGAACTGATGAATTCTAGGTACAGATTGAAGAATATTTTTTCACTTTATTTTTCTTGTCTTTTTTTGCAATATGGCTAATATGAATATTTGTTTTTTGTGATTTCACATGCATAATTGCTACATTTCTTGTCTTCTCAATGGAGCAGGGTGGGATTGGAGGTATTATAACTGTTGGGTTTCAGGGGATGGGTTTGGATGGTAATTTAGGCCAGTAACTTGGTTTGAGAAGGCTATTCAAGTTCAGTACAGGCAGAGTCAGACCCTGAGATCACAGGCACGCACGCGCGCACACACACACACACACACACACACACACACACACACACACACAGAGAACCCTAGGTTTATAAATTATAGGTGTTTAATACAATAGGGATAGGTTTGAAGGGATTTGGTTATAGTGTACTCTATTATAAATATCTATACCTCCCCAGATCTACAAATCTCTCCACAGAGAGATTGCTTCTGAGTGGTTCCCAATTCTATTCCTTATACTCATTATAAATCCCAAATTTACTAAATTTAACTAAGCTAATGCTAATCCCCCCATGGGTAATTTAAAGGTAAAAGGTCTGTATGCAAGTCTGACAGTGCCCTGTAATGGTCTCATGATCAGCTGTTACTTGTCACAGCACAGGAACTCAGTAGGTGTCAAAAGGTGTCAAAAGGTTCAGGATAATCCAAGCAGCAATAAGATGTGATGAACAAGCATTCAAATCCACAGGGAAAGGCTCAGGTCCTTTTCTCCTCAGGTCCACCCAGAGGGAAAAAGCCATAGCCTTTAGGCTTAACTGTCTTTCCCCAATAGCAGCAGCTCTCTCAGAATTCCAGAACTCTGCCCTTTTGCTGTTAGTTTGCAAACTCACACACATTTAACTTTTACCTACAACAGAAGGAAGGAGAGAATTTGGGACTAATTTTTTTAATCTTAAAAATATTTTAAAGAAAGTAAAACAAGGAAATTACCTGGATTTTTCGGGTATGAACAAATTATGTTCTGTTTTAGGAAGCATCCACAGAATCATTGCTAATATTTGAAGAAGCACCAGTTGACATAATCAGGCTTGGTGTTATTATAATTATTGTAATATTGTAATATTCTTATGGTAATAGGAAGTAAAACAAGAGCATAAGCTAACTCCAATTGAACCCAATAGAGGCATATCCCCTACATAGCAAAGCACATTCTCTAAAAGAGTCCAATTAAGAAAAATCAGGATACACCACAACCATGGTACCTCCTTTGGGCATACTCTTTCATTTTCCATTCACTCAAAAGTTGGATTCCTAGAAGGCAGCTAACTGCTACTTCCTTCAGGATTCTAGAGGTAACCCTGAAGGGTTATATTTATGAGCTTCTTGAGGGCTGGGACTATATCTTTGAATCACCACTGATTACATATACATGACATATAATAGTACATGACATGTAATAGGAGTTTTTTGTTGTTGTTCAGTTCAGACTCTTTGTGACTCCAATTAGGATTTGTTTGGCAAAGATACTAGAGTGATTTGCCAATTCATTCTCCAATTCTTTTCATAGATGAGGAAACTAAAGCAAACAAGGTTAAGTGACTTGCTCAGGGTCACACAGCTAATAAGTTTTTGAGTCCAGATTTGAATTCATGAAGATGGATCTTCTTGATTTGAAGCTTGGTGTTCTATTCACTCTACCATCTAGCTACCCTAGCAGGTGCTTAATAAATATTTATTGACTGACTGACTGACTTTAATACTACAGCTTGAACCTGATTAGTGCAAATAATGAATTCCACAGAGTAGTGGCATTATTTGAGTTTGGATTGCATATTTTCATTGGAACCAATTGTCATATTTTACATAATTATGATTCATAATTTTAAACAATGTACATTATCTGGATACATGAGAGCACTTCATAGAATTCATTATTCACACTAATCAGAGGTATTACTCATGAGTCTCTATATGATATGCTCCCCAATGCTGATCAACCAATTGACATCAGTTAGCTTTTGTAAAAGACCTTGCTAAGAGAATATTGTGAGTATAATAGTTATAAAACTACCATAGGGAAGTGGTCAAGATGGCCACGTAGAGGCAGTGAAAGTTCAGACCTCTGAAAACCCTTCCTCACCAATTAAAAACCAAATGCTTCTAGGGGACTGAAAAACAAACCTAACAACAGGACAGAGCTAAGGAACTCTCCTGCTGGGCTCAACTTAAAAGGTACACCCCCCCAAAAGTCTAAATTTGAGAACACTCAGATTTACAGGGAAGGAAGAAGGAAGGTTCCAGGACCCCTCCCCCACCTATAGTTCTGATCCTCCAGCAGTGGCCAGAATCTCTGGGCAGGCAAGGGTGCTAGTCTAGAGGGAGTACCTTGCGGGCAAAGCTGTTCCAGGCTCAGGGCTTCAAACACGAGTGACTGGGAGTCAGATCAAGTAGAAGCACAGAGGAGGCAGCTTAGTCACAGCAGCAGAGAAACTCCATATCCGCCCCCCACCCCCCTTCCCGAGGTTTTGGTTTCATGGAACATATAGCACTGCAAGTTCAACTCAGCTGTGCTTAATCTCATCAACCCTTCAGAGGGCAGGGAAGCTTAAGCTCCAACACCCCTCCCCCATAGACTGCTCTGAGTGCCTTCCTAAGTTCCAAGGGTGAAGGCTGACAGTAAAGCCCAAACCCACAGATCCAGCACACAATGAGAGGAGCAAGAGTGCAGGCAACTACAGGGGGGAAAGAAGGGGCAAATATAAGCAAACAACAAGAAAAAGAAAAAAGAAATTACAATTGACAGCTTCTATCCAGGCAATGAACAAAGAGCAAATGTAACAGAGGAGGATCAAGAAACACAAAGCAAAAACACAGAAACTCCAGAGAATTGGACACAGGCTTTGGAAGAACTAAAAATACAATTCAAAACACAATTAAGAGAGGCTGAAGACAATTGGGAAAAGAACTTAAAAAGCAAGATAAGTCATTTAGAAACAGAGGCACTTGAATTAAAATGAGAAAATAGTGTCTTGAAAGCCAAAATTAATCAGCTTGAAAATGAGGTAAAAGAGATGAAAGATGAGGCAAAGAAGATGAAAGATGACCTCCAAAGAAAATCAGACCAGAAGGAGAAGGATGACCAAAAAGCCAGGGATGAAATTCAGTCTTTGAAAACCAGATTAACAACAATTGGAAGCAAGCAACTTCACAAAGCAGCAGGAAACTATAAAACAAAATCAAAAGAATGAAAAAATTGAGGAAAATATGAAACATCTCATTCACAAAACAGAAGATTTAAAAAATCATTCCAGGAGAGACAACTTAAGAATCATTGGTCTGCCAGAAGACCATGACAAAAGAAAAAGTCTGGACATCATCCTACAGGAAATTATCCAAAAAAACTTTCCCAACATTCTAGAACAGGAGGGAAAAGAGGAGATTGAAAGAATACACAGATCACCTCTGTACTTAATCCCCAACTGACAACACCCAGGAATGTTATAGACAAGTTCAAGAACTACCAGACCAAGGAAAAAATATTACAAGCTGCTAAGAAGAAGTCATTCAGATACCATGGAACTACAGTTAGGATAACACAGGATCTGGCTGTATCTACACTGAATGATCAAAAGGCATGGAATATAATATTCTGGAAAGCAAGGAAACTAGATCTACAACCAAGAATCAACTACCCAGCAAAACTGACTATATTCTTACAGGGGAAAGGGTGGTCATTTAATAAAATAAAAGAATTCCAAGCATTTGTAAAGCAAAGACCAGATCTGAACAGAAAATTTGATGCCCAAACACAGAGTTCAAAAGAATCATCAAAAGGTAATTAAGAAAGGGGGATAAAAAACAAAAACAAAATAAAACAAAAAACAAGCAAACTTTTCTTAAGGGACTCAATAAGTTAAAATGATACGTATCCCTACAAGAAAAGAGGATATTGGTAACTCTTGAAAATTGTTATCACCTGAGTACCTAGAAGAATTATACTTACAGGAAAGAGTGACAAACTGTATAGAATGAAATGCCAAGACATAAATATGTATATTGATATATGTATGCATAAATACATATATATGTGTGTATATATATGTATATATACAATGTTAGTGGTAGTCTCTCGGTGACCGAGAATGACAATTGTCTTTGTACATTATCATCTATTGATGTACCCTCATGTGGCTTTGAAGTCCAAAGGCTGAGGCACAGAGTTTGTGGCACATGGGGTATGGGACTCCAGTTGTTACGGGAGGTGCGGTTGTGACCTGGTGTTGGCGTTCACATGCAGCGGCAAGATGTTGATGTCGTTCATCTTCAAAGGTGGTGGCGGCATGGTTAATGTGGGTTCTCCAGCTGCTTCTGACAGAGGCAGCAAGTTCTAGTTGCTTTGGTGCAATGCCAGCCCACTTCAAGTTTGACTTTAGCTGATCCTTGAATCTTTTCTTTGGTCGGCCTTGTTTCCTGAGTCCAGCTGACAGTTCACCATAGAATACCTGTCTTGGTATTCGCTGTGGGTCCATGCGGATGATGTGTCCAGACCATCGTAGCTGGATTTTGAGGACCATGACTTCAATGCTGGTGGAGTTGGCTCTGTCGAGGACTTCCTGGTTGGTGATTCAGTCCTGCCATCGGATCCTCATGATTGACTGGAGAGAGCATTGGTGGAATTGCTCCAGCTGTTTCATGTGCTTCCGGTACAGTGTCCATGTCTCGCAACCATACAGGAGCGAGCTGAGGACCACTGCATTGTATACTTTGAGCTTCGTCGCAGTGCTTACACCTCTGTGTTGGAGGACTTTGGAGCGCAGCCACCCGAGTGCCTGGCTGGCCTTTTGGATCCTGGCATTAATCTCGTGGTCTAGGGACCCGTCGTTGGTGATGGTGCTGCCCAGGTACTTGAAAGTGTTGACATTAGAAAGCTGTGTGCCATTGATTGTAATGCATGGCTGGTTTGTTGGCCTCCCTGGTGCAGGTTGGAACAGCACCTCTGTTTTGCTGAGGCTGATAGTCAGGCCAAACAGTTTTGTTGTGGTGGAGAACCTGTCCACAATGGTTTGGAGATGATTTTCTTCGTGGGCCATGAGAGCACAGTCATCTGCGAAGAAAGCTTCCAGGATGAGTCTCTCTGTTGTCTTTGTTTTTGCAGTCAGGCGGCGAAGGTTGAATAGTGAGCCAACCAATTGGTATTTGATGTAGACGCCCATGGCTAGATCCATCACAGCATGTTGTAATACTTGGGTGAAAAATAGGTTGAATAGTACCGGAGCGAGGACGCAGCCTTGTTTCACACCATTGGAGATGTTGAAGCAATCAGAAGTCTCTCCACCAGATAGGACTTCCCCTGTCATGTCAACATGAAAGAGCTGGATTAGTTTGATGAATTTTGCTGGGCAACCGAGCTTGCTGAGGATCACCCACAATGCATCCCTGTTCACTGTGTCAAACACCTTTGTCAGGTCTATGAAGACAATGTAGAGACTCAGGTTCTGCTCAAGGCATTTTTCCTGCATTTGCCTCACCATGAAGACCATGTCGATGGTGCTGCGATCTGGTCGGAAGCCACATTGTGATTCAGGCAGGTTCTGCTCTGAAACAGATGACAGGAGTCTGATGAATATAACACGGGCGAGGGTCTTTCTGGCAGTGGAGAGTAGTGAGATGCCTCTGTAGTTGTCACAGGCTGCTCGTGTGCCTTTGTTCTTGTATAGGGCTACGATGGAGGCATCTTTGAGTTCTGGGGACATGTCTTCCTCTTCCCATATGCTGGTCAGCACTATGTGGAATGCCTGGAGAAATTTAAAAAGAGGCTAATATTAAGAGAAATGGGGAAAAAACAAAATGGGGTAAATTTATATGTCACAAAGAAGCACATGGCAGGAGGGGGGGAGAACATCAATACACTGGAAGGGTAAAGAGGTTGGAGATAGGAAATACTCAATTCTTATGTGCATTGAAATTGACTCAAAGAGGGAAGAACAATCAAATACATCAGGGCAAAGAATTGATATGCACCCTATAGGGAAGTAGAAGGATAACAAACAGACTTATGGGGAGGTAAGCAATACAAGGGAGGAAGAGGGTGGGGGGGATAGTTTTAAAAGACTGTAAATAAAATAAGAAGGGAATGAGAAGGGTGGGGTAGAAAGGGAAGTAAAATAAGGGAGGGAATTAGGGGGGACTGATTAAAAACAAAACACTGGTGTAGAAGGAATACTGAAAGAAGAAAGGGCAGGACTAGGAGTGGAAATCAAAATGCTGGGAAATACACAGCTGGTAACCATAACTCTGAATATGAATGGAATAAACTCACCCATAAAACACAAGCGAATAGCAGAGAGGATTAGAAAACAAAACCCTATCATATGGTATCTACAAGAAACATGCATGAGGAAGGTAGACACACATAGGGTAAAAGTAAGAGGATGGAGCCAAATCTATTGGGCATCAACTGATAAAAAGAAGGCAAGAGTCGCAATCATGATATCAGACAAAGCTAAAGTAAAAATAGATCTAATCAAAAGAGATAGGGAAGGTAATTACATCCTGATAAAAGGCAGTATAGAGAATGAGGAAATATCAGTACTCAACATGTATGTACCAAATGGCATAGAATTCAAATTTCTAAAGGAGAAACTAGTGGAGTTCAAGGATGAAACAGATATAAAAACTATACTGGGGGAGACCTGAACCTTCCTCTATCAAGACTAGATAAATCAAACTAAAAAATAAATAAGAAAGAGGTAAGAGAAGTGAATGAAATCTTAGAAAAATTAGAGTTAAAAGATATGTGGAGAAAAATGAAGGGGGACAAAAAAGAAATACACCTTCTTTTCAGCAGCACATGGTACATTCACAAAGACTGACCATATACTAGGGCATAAAAACATTGTAAACAAGTTCAAAAGAACAGAAATAATAAATTCAACCTTCTCAGACTGAAATGCAATGAAAATAATAATTACTAAGGGTACATGGAGAGGCAAAACAAAAATTAATTGGAAATTAAACAATATGACTCTCCAAAATTGGTTAGTTAAAGAACATATTATAGAAACAATTAATTTCATTGAAGAAAATGACAATGATAAGATATCCTTTCAAAAATCTATGAGATGCAGCCAAAGCAGTACTCAGGGGGAAATTTACATCCTTGAGTTCATATATTAACAAATTAGGGAGGGTAGAGGTCAATGAATTGGCCATGCAAATTAAAAAAACTAGAAAGTGAACAAATTAAAAATCCTCAGACGAAGATTAAATTAGAGAGCCTAAAAATCAAAGGACAAATTAGTAAAATTGAAAGTCAAAGAACTATTGATTTAATAAATAAGACTAGAAGCTGGTACTTTGGGAAAAAAACAAATAAAATAGACAAAGTACTGGTAAATCTAATTTTAAAAAGGAAAGAAGAAAACCAAATTGACAGTATTCAAGATGAAAAGGGAGACCTAACCTCTAATGAAGAGGAAATTAAGGCAATAATTAAAAAATATTATGCCCAATTATATGGCAATAAATATGGCTATCTAGGTGATATTAATGTATATTTATGAAAATATAAATTGCCTAGACTAACAGAGGAAGAAATAGAATATCTAAACAACCCCATATCAGAAAAAGAAATTGAACAAGCCATCAAAGAACTCCCTAAGAAAAAATCCCCAGGACCAGATGAATTCACAAATGAATTTTATCAAACCTTCAAAGAACAACGAATCCCAATATTATACAAACTATGTGACAGAATAAGCAAAGAAGGAGTTCTACCAAATTCATTTTACAACACAAATATGGTACTGATTCCAAAGCCAGGCAGGTCAAAAACAGAGACAGAAATCTACAGACCATTCTCCTTAATGAACATAGATGCAAAAATCTTAAATACGATACTAGCAAAAAGACTCCTGCAAATGGTCATGAGGATTGTTCATTATGACCAGGTAGGATTTATACCAGGAATTCAAGAATGGTTCAATATTAGGAAAACCATCCATATAATTGACCATATTAACAAGCATACCAACAAAAATCACATGATTATCTCAATAGATACAGAAAAAGCCTTTGACAATTACAACACTCCTTCCTATTGGAAACACTAGAAAGCAGGAATACAATGGCCTTCCCTAAAAACAATAAACAGTATATATTTAAAACCATCAGCAAACATCATCAGCAATGGGGATAAACTAGAAGCCTTCCCAATAAGATCAGGCGTGAAACAAGGATGCCCATTATCACCTCTACTATTTAACATTGTACTAGAAACACTAGCAGTAGCAATTAGAGAAGAAAAAGAAATTGAAGGTATTAAAATAGGCAATGAGGAGACAGCTATCACTCTTTATGGATGATATGATGCTCTACTTAAAGAATACTAGAGAATCAACTAAATAGCTAGTGGAAATAATCAACAACTTTAGCAAAGTTGCAGGATACAAAATAAACCCACATAAGTCATCAGCATTTCTAGATATCTCCAACCCATTTCAGCAGCAAGAATTGGAATGAGAAATTCCATTTAAAATCACCCTAGACAATATAAAATACCTAGGAATCTATCTGCTGAGACAAATACAGGAACTATATGAACACAACTACAAAACACTCTCCATGCAATCAAAACTAGATCTAAACAATTGGAAAAAGATCGATTACTCATGGATAGGATGAGTTAACATAATAAAAATGACAATCCTACCCAAATTAATTTACTTATTTAGTTCCATACCCATTGAACTACCAAAAAACATTTTCAGTGATTTAGAAAAAAACCAAAAAACAGCAAAGTTCATTTGGAAGAACAAAAGATCAAGGATATCCAGGGAAATAATGAAGAAAAAATGTGAAGGAAGGTGGCCTTGCTTGCAGTCCCAGATCTCAACCTATACCATAAAGCAGTGGTCATCAAAACAATATGGTACTGGCTAAGAGACAGAAAGGAGGATCAGTAGAATAGACTTGGGGTAAGTTACCTCAGCAAGACAGTCTATGACAAGCCCAAATATCCCAGCTTTTGCGACCAAAATCCACTATTTGATAAAAACTACTGGGAAAATTGAAAGACGGTATGGGAGAGATTAGGTTTGGATCAACATCTCACAGCTTACACCAAGATAAACTCAGAATGGGTGAATGGCTTGAATATAAAGAAGGAAACTATAAGTAAATTAGGTGAACACAGAATAGTATACATGTCAGATCTTTGGGAAAGGAAAGCTTTTAAAACCAAGCAAGACTTAGAAAGAGTCACAAAATGCAAAATAAATAATTTTGACTACGTCAAATTAAAAAGTTTTTGTACAAACAAAACCAATGCAACAAAAATTAGAAGGAAAGCAACAAATTGGGAAACAATCTTCATAACAAAAACTTCTGACAAAGGTCTAATTACTCAAATTTATAAAGAGCTAAATCAACTGTACAAAAAAATCAAACCATTCTCCAATTGATAAATGGGCAAGGGGCATGAATAGGCAATTTTCAGTTAAAGAAATCAAAACTATTAATAAGCACATGAAAAATGAAAAAAAGTTTTCTAAATCTCTTATAATCAGAGAGATGCAAATCAAAACAACTCTGAGGTATCACCTCAAACCTAGCAGATTGGCTAACATGATAGCAGTGGAAAGTAATGAATGCTGGAGGGGATGTGGCAAAGCTGGGACATTAATGCATTGCTGGTGGAGTTGTGAATTGATCCAACCATTCTGGAGGGCAATTTGGAACTATATCAAAAGGGTTATAAAACTGTGCATCCCCTTTGATCCTTTAATACAACTACTGGGTCTGTATACCAAAGAGATAATAAGGAAAAAGATATGTACAGGAATATTCATAGCTGCACTCTTTGTGGCGTCAAAAAAATTAGAAAATGAGGGGATGTCCTTCAATTGGGGAATGGCTGAACAAATTGTGGTATATGCTGATGATGGAATTCTATTGTACTCAAAGGAATAATGAACTGGAGGAATTCCATGGGAACTGGAATGACCTCCAGGAATTGAAGCAGAGTGAGAGAAGTAGAACCAGGAGAACATTATAAACAAAGACTGATACACTGTGGTACAATCGAATGTAATGGACTTCTCCATTAGTGGCAATGCAGTGATCCTGAACAACCAGGAAGGATCTATGAGAGAGAACACTATCCACATTCAGAGAAAAAACTGTGGGAGTTGAAATACAGAAGAAAAATGCCTACTTGATTACGTGGGTCGAGGGGGATATGATTGGGGATGAAGATTCTTAATGAATATCCTAATGCAAACACCAACAACATGGAAATTGGTTCTGATCAAGGACACACGTAATACTCAATGGAATTGTGCATTGGCTACGGCAAGGGTGGGGAGAGGGGAGAGAGAGGAGAATATGATTCTTGTAACCAAGGAATAATGTTCTAAATTGACTAAACAAAATTAAAATTAAAAGAGAAAAAGAATCAAAAAAAAAAAAGAAAAGAAAAAGAAAAAGAAAACTACCTCAAGGTGATAAGTGACTCAGTGAATAGAAAGTCAAGCCTAGAGACAAAAAGGTGCTAGGTTCAAATCTAGCCTCAGAAACTTTTTAGCTTTGTGACCCTGTGCAAGTAATTTAACCCGAACTGCCCAGTTTTTATCACTTTTCTTGGAACTGATACTTAGTATTGATTTCTAAGACAGAAGGTAAGGTTTAAAAAAAAAAAGGAAGGAGCAGCTGCATGGCTCAGTGGATTGAGAGCTAGGCCTAGAGATGTGAGGTCCTAGGTTCAAATCTCATCTCACACACTTCCTAGCTATATGACCCTAGACAAGTCACTTAACTCCCATTGCCCAGCCCTTGGAACCAATACATAGTATTGATTCTAATATGGAAGGTAAAGGTTTGAAAAAATAAAATGAAAATAAATAAAACTATTTCCCTTAATTAGGGTATAACCTCTCCCCTAACACACACACAGATGTCCTAGGGAGAGTATGCTCAAACTTAAATGACCATTCTAGTGAGATACATATCAAGAATATGTGAAGATAAAGGGTACTCCATAAGTCTTGGTCCCGGGAATTTTTAATACCTTCCTTCTAGGTAGGAGTCTCCACCAAGTTCACTTCAAAAAGTGGATGGATAGGTCGTTTCCTTAGTCTACTAAGTTGGCATCCTCTGGGATGAAGTAGATCAGCTGAAAATTCAATCTATTTCTGGACGGGGTCAAAAAGGTCACTCGGTTGTTGTGCTGGCACCTCCCAGAAAACTGATTTCCCAGTTATTGTCTCCGGTCTAGGACTTCAATTATTGGTGCGACTTTGGAAGATTTTGCTGGATCTCTAGATCTCACTCATTGCCCAAGTACTCCCACCTCAGCATACTCATTCACTCACAGCCAGCAAAGAAGAAAACAGGGTCTATGCACTATGGGGCATATTTGGGACAGGTAAGAGATAGGACAGCCTGCTTCTCCCCTCACAGACCTCAACAGCAATTTTTCTCACTGGGAAACCACAGAGAATAGAGTGAGAAATCATCCATTTAAAACTCTTGTATTCAAACTCATTGCCAACTCCTTAGACAGCCATAAAACTTATCATCATCCCTTCAGTCATTCATGACTAGAAGAAGACTCACCAAGCCTCAACAAGTTGTATTGAAACCTGGCAGGGAATATTGAGTATACTCCATTTAACCTCCCAAGAAAAGTTAGTATAAGCATGCTCCAAGAACTGGTCTTTCATTGGTAGTCTTTCCATTATACAAGAAGGATTAAAAAGGACTAAAGTTGAGAAAGATATACTAGAGCCTCCTTGGCGAAGCTGTGGTACATGTGCATAGCCGGCATTCAGAAAGCTGCTCCAGTCCCACTCTTTCCAGACCTGAGGATATATTTTGCATGACCCACATTTCTGCCCAGCAGCCCAAAGCAAGCACTTTCTCCCTCAACTCTCTCCAATAATATGGGGCTCACAGAGAGTTCGAATTTGCCTTCTAGGCATTCGAACTGGAAAGAGGCTCTGCAATTCTGTATTAGAGAATATCTCACAACCAAGATATGCAGACCAGAACTGGTTCCACTTCTAGAGTTCTGGGATAAAGAGACAGGAGGACTTTTCTTCACATATGCAAAGTAGACCAGAGCTTGTTAAAGTCTCTTGCACCATTTATTATGCTCGTCCTCATCCCCTTTTTTTCCCCAACAAGCCAAAAAATGGGGTAGTGACACATTTCTGGTTATACTCCCCTCCATTCCCCCAAATAAGCCAATGACTTATAAGCCCACTGCCCACCCCTATCCTCCCAAGGTCCAGGTTTAACAAAGCCTGACTTGTTGATTTCAGAAGATGAGCCCAACCCTGGAAGCACAAAGTCATTAAGCTTTTCAGGCTTTTTATGTGACAACATAGAGGCTTCCACCTCCAGAGTGTTTAATACAAGTTTGCTGCTGAAACACAAATATCCACCTCTGATGCGGAAGAGAGATTAAATTAGGAACAATCTTAATTCTTTCTGGCAGAGAAAAGCGAGAAAGAACTGCCAGTTCCCCAATGATGTATTGTTAAGGAAATCCAGGTTTAAAGGTATTTCATAACTTTGCCTTCGCCTGCTAATAAAGAGAGTCAGCTAACGGAATCTGATCGCCAGGCAAGAGCATAATGAGATAATGCGGTGCACTCTGCTGAGGCACCAGCCAGCTCCTTGAAATTCCTTCGAGAGACTTTCTCAAGTACACATGGTGATGAAGAAGGGAGAGGGAGAAGGAAAGAGGGATGCAGACCTTAAAGGGAAAATGGTAATAATTAGATAAGTAGATTAGGTGGTTCAACAGAGATCAGGCCACCTTAGCAGGGCTGAATAGCTACAGTATTTATCAACCTATCTCTTGTCTCCATTGCCTTCAAGCTGTGTGTGTGTGTGTGTGTGTGTGTGTGTGTGTTGGTGGAGAATGCTATTTCCCAGAAGCTTTATGACTTTCTTCTAGCAGTAGGTAGTCTTACTGGCAGGAATAGGGTCTGAAGAATGTCTCCCTGTGCCTATGAGGATCTGGGAAGGGATTATAACTTTAAATACCCTCAAACCTATGTGTTATATTTGCATAGGTATGTGTGTATACATTCGTGGAGAAATGATGTAGTATAGTGGATTTAGTGTCTGGATCAGAGTAGAAACACACATTCAAATCCTTCCTCTGACATGTCTGAGGCTCTGTGATGCTGGGCAAGTCACTTAACCTCTTGTTTCAGTTTCCCAATCCATAAAATACTATAGTGTTGTAAAGATTGATATATGTGAAACACTTTGTAAATCTTAAAGTATTTTATGAATATGTTGTCACTTTTATCTAATTTTTTTCATCATGTTTGATGAAGTTCAGATAGAGGTATCCCTGGGACAAATTACTATTTTATTTTCAATGCTCAATGTACCATTACACTGATGGATAAGATAACTACTTTACCAATTAAATAAAAATAGTGAGGTATAGGCTCATCTTCTTTTAGACTCAAGAAAGGGACCCTTAGTTTAGACCCACAGAATCTTAGCCTCATCCTCTGGGGCACTCAATCCACAAGTGTGAGTTGAGTTTGGAAAGGGTAGTACTAAATTAATGTGCTAAAACCCTCATACAAAAACAGACCCATTTTCAAATCCAAAACAATTAGAAATTCCTCTGCTAAGATCCTGGTATGAAGACCACCATGGATTCCAACCAATTACTCAAACTCTGGAAGGTCCTTCCAAACTGGAAAGTCTTTGAGCCAAGACCCAGGGTTGGACTGTGTTCCTGGCATCTTAAAGAACAACCTAGCTAAGTTAGCAGAGATTCATCAGCAAAGGATGGGCCAAAATGTCATGAATAGTTTTAGCTGTAGTGGCTCATAAAGTTCAGCTGTTAAATTTGGGGAGATGACAATCTACATTAGTAGAGGCTCTTCCCCAAACATAGAAGAAATCATGGATCTCTAAAGTGTTGAAATCAGTATCCTGAAATTAGCAAAGAGCATACTTTATCATACAGAGGGGAGAAAAACTGATTCCAGGCTTTAAAAATAATATATATTTTAATTAAAATGTATTTTCTTAATGCATCTTGCCATTTATTGTGTGACTCTGGGCAAGACACAATCTCTCAGTGTTCCAAAGATTGTAATTGCAGAGAAGTCACTGGTCTGAATTTTTTTAAACCCTTACTTTCTATCCTAGCAACAATTTTAAAACAGAAGGGCAAGGACTAGGCAAATGGGGTTAAGTGACTTGCCCAGGGTCACAAAGCTAGGAAGGACCTGAGGCCAAACTTGAACCCAGATTCTCCCAATTCCAGGCCTGGCTCTCTATCCACTCTGCCACCTAACACCTCATTGGCCTTTATCAGTAGAGGAAATTTCTTCCTCTGGGAGTTCCCTATGCTGATGAACTCTTTACTTATTACCCCATCCCATTCTTCACTCTTGGGTTTGGTCATGCCACTTCTCTGCTTCAGAAAGGCACACTTTAGTTTGTTTGTTTTTTCCCAAATAAGGGCTTTTTACAATCTGATGCATCTCTAACTGGATCACTGCTAAGTCTTCATATATGCCTGACATTTTCCTACTTTTCATGCCTTTTGTCCTCGATGTTTCCCCATGACTAACCTCCTCTGCCTCTCTCTGTGTGGCAAAACCCAACCCTCAGGTCAAGTAGGTAGTTTAGTAGATAGAGTCAGTTCTGAAGTCAGGAGGATCTGGGTTCAAATGTGGCCTCAAACATTTCTTAGCTCTGTGACCCTAGGCAAGTCACTTATCTTGTTTGCCTAGCCCTTGCCCTGTTTTCTTAGAGTTGTTAGTAAGACAGAAAGCAAATGTTTGAAAAGGAAAGAACTCTTGCCCTCCCTTTAACCCTTTACCCTGCCTACTCAAATTCTGTCTCCTCAAGGAAACCAACTCTGATTGCCCCAGTTCATACCTCTCTTCACTCCTTGGTCCTGACAGAATTCTCTTACTCCATCACTCTTTCCCACTCATCCCCCAATTTCTTCAGTTTGGCTCTTATTCCCCTGCTGTATTGGAAGTTCTGGGAGGTCAAGGACCATGTTTTAGCTAACCTACATGCTCTCTAGTGCCTGTCAAAATGTTCTTCACATAATAAATATGAACCTAATAAATATTTGTTCTATTGAATTTAACTGTTTATACTATAAGAAGCTGATCCAAAGATCATCCTCATTTAGTTATAAGAATGGCTCAGTTTTGTAATTTAACCAGCTTCATTCCTATCTAACGAGTCTCTCTTGGCCTGACCTTTGTTCAGCTGAATTGAATAGAGTTCAAAAACAGTCCTTCCAAAAGCAATTAAGTTAATAAAAATATGTCTTTGTTGTTTCAATAATAAAGTTTAGGTTGTTGTTGGGGTTTTTTTAAATAGAGATTGATTTTAAAGACACACTCATTTGGGGCCTCTAGGTAGCTCAGTGGATTGAAAACCAGGCTCCTGGGTTCAGATCTGACCTCAGACTCTTCCTAGCTGTGTGACCCTAGGTAGGTCACTTAACCCCCATTGCCTAACCCTTATCACTCTCCTGCCTTAGAACCATTACATAGTATTGATTCTAAGAGGGAAAGTGAAGGTTAAAATAAATGCACTCATTGAGTAGCAAGTGTAGCAAGCTGGGGACATGGATATGATGGAGACTGTCAGCTCCTCTGGTGTCTACTTCTTCCCAGAATTCTTTTCTTTAGCAATTTAAAGGGAGGGTTGGAACTGCCCGTCTTTTCTCTCAGGGCTGGAAGACAGAAGAGTTCAAAGACTTGAAGAGATTCCAGAATTGGAAAATAGGGAAGTTCCTTTTTCCCTAACCAGTCTGCCTTATTTCTTACACAGGTGCAGGACATTGATTTCCATCGGTGAGAAGAGAGTCCCATTCCAAAGGCTTTGGCATTTGGGTTAATTGGAGGAGATGCCATTCTCTTTAATTTCATGAACTTAGGCCTTTTTCCAGGCCCTTTTCTCATTCTGATTGGCATTGCTTTTATTTGCATACACATTTCATCCCCTCTTCTTAAGATATAAACTGCTGGAGAGCAGAGACTTGGACATTTTATAGGGTCTTACACTTAGTAGGTTCTATTGAATTGAAATGAATTGTTCATGTGAATGGAACTCAAAGAAGCCAATAACATTCATCTAAACTTGCCTTTATTGAGCTTTAAAATAGTGAGTTCAAACACAATTATGTTCATAAAACAGTTTTATTTTTTAACTCAATGAATTTACTCCTTGGATGAGAACTAGGATTCTATTTCTTTCTCTCCTTTCTCTCTTTTCTCTGTTTCTGTCTCTCTGTCTCTCTCTTTCCCTCTTTCTCTCTCCCTGACTCCCAGTGGGAGAGCTCCTTCATTCTGTATTGTCTGTGCATATTTTCCTAAGCACACCTTCTCCGATTTCTGTTTGATGAGTTTCTTTGCTTATTGCTGTGTATATTCATTGTGGAACTGGTGTTTGGTGGGAAGGGAGTCAAGCCTTGGATATAAAGCTCCTTTCCCCACTATGAAACAGCTCTCAGAAGTTTTCTTAGAACCTGAAATCCCTTAGTCTAACAATAGTTAAGAGACCAAAGACTTCCAGGTCATTTGAGCAATTAGAAGGCAGACTAGACATTTTCTCCAATCCCCACAGCTATTGAAAACCCCTCCAAAACAGAAATTATGCCCCAAAGATAAAATAACTTCAACTGCCTTCATTGACTCAGACACCCAGAATCCCAAAGAAGGTAAAAATGAAACATATATATTTTTTAAACTTAAGAAAAGACACTGACTGGCCCTAAGCTCAGTCAGCAAACCCTACCTATGCTCTCCAGTAAATGCTTCTCTGTAGTCATTACACATCATTTCTTACAGCACAGTAATATTCTTTTACATTCTTGTGCCATAATTTGCTTAGTCACCTCCAATTGATGGGCATCTGCTTTGTTTCTTTATAATAACATTTTTTAAACTTTTGCCTTCCATCTTGCAATCAAAACTGGGTATTGGTTCCAAGGTAGAAGAGAGGTAAGGGCTAGGCAATAGGGGCTAAGTGACTATTATATTTTATGAGGTTTCTTAAGATTATTAGAAATCAAGAAAATACAAAATAAGAGAGGCACGTGCCTAGGGCTGATTAGCCCATTCACAATTAACTTATATCTTGTTGCAATCTCTGAGTAGAGGAAGAGAGAGAAGTAGGCATCACAGGCATGTTTAAATACAAATTTTGATCTCGCCTAGGTGGGGATCTCAGGTGAGATTATAGGGAATTCTGGGAAGTACCAAGGACTTCTGGGGATTGAAGTCTGGGTTTCAAATCTCCATTTTTTACATCTCTAGACCTGGCTCTCAATCCTCTGAGCTACTCAGCTGTCTACTGCCTTGTTTCTAATTCACAGGTTTTGCAAGAAGTACTTCTATAAATATTTTGACTCAATAATAAAGTCTCTGGTTCAAAGGATATAGACATTTTAGTCACCTTATTTCCACAATTCCAAATTGCTTTCCAAAATGGTTGCACCATTTCACAGCTCCACCAACAATGTATTAATGTGCCTATTTTTCAATAGCCCCTCCAATATTAACTATGGCCATTTTTATCATTTTTGCCATTTCCAGGGGAAGGATAGAACATCAGGGTTATTTTTATTTGAATTTCTTTTAATATCAGTGATTTAAAAAATTAATTTATTTAGTCAATTTAGAACATTACAATAATCACATTATTTCCCTCCCTCCCCTCCACTTACCCTTCCCAATTTCATTGGGTATTACTTTGTGTCCTTGATCACAACCCATTTCCATGTTGTTGATGTTTGCACTAGGATGATCATTTAGAGTCTACATCCCCAACCATAACCCCCTCAATCCATGTATTCTAGCAGTTGTTTTTCTTTGGTGTTTCTACTCCCACAGTGTTTCCTCTGAATGTGGATAGTGTTCTTTCTCATAGATCCCTCTGGGTTGTTCAGGATCACTGCATTGCCATTAATGGTCCATTACATTCAATTGTGCCACAGTATATCAGTCTCTCTGTACATTGTCCCTAGTGGAGGAGTCCATTACCTTTGATTGTACCACAGTGTATCAGTCTCTGTGTACAATGTTTTCCTGGTTCTGCTCCTTTCGTTCTGCATCACTTCCTGGAGGTTGTTCCAGTCTCCGTGGAATTCCTCCACTTTATTATTCCTTTTAGCACAATAGTATTCCATCATCAACATATACCACAATTTGTTCAGCCATTCCCCAATTGGAGGGCATCCCCTCATTTTCCAATTTTTGGTGACCACAAAGAGCACAACTATGAATATTCTTGTACAAGTCTTTTTCCTTATTATCTCTTTGGGGTACAAACCCAGCAGTGCTATGGCTGGATCAAAGGGCAGACAGTCTTTTGTCGCCCTTTGGGCATAGTTCCAAATTGCCCTCCAGAATGGTTGGATCAATTCACAACTCCACCAGCAATGCATTAATGTCCCCACTTTGCCACATCCCCTCCAGCATTCATTACTTTCCACTGTTGTCATGTTAGCCAATCTGCTAAGTGTGAGGTGATACCTCAGAGTTGTTTTGATTTGCATTTCTCTGATTATAAGAGATTTAGAACATTTTCTCATGTACTTATTAATAGTTTTGATTTCTTTAACTGAAAATTGCCTATTCATGTCCCTTGCCCATTTATCAATTGGAGAATGGCTTGATTTTTTGTACAATTGGTTTAGTTCTTTATAAATTTGAGTAATTAGAACTTTGTCAGAGGTTTTTGTTATGAAGATTGTTTCCCAATTTGTTGCTTCCCTTTTGGATGCACTAGTTTTGTTTGTACAAAACCTTTTTAATCTGATGTAATCAAAATTATTGATTTTACATTTTGTGATTTTTTTCTAGCTCTTGCTTGGTTTTAGTCTTTCCTTTCCCAAAGATCTGACATGTATACTATTCTGTGTTCACCTAATTGGCTTATAGTTTCCTTCTTTATATTCAGGTCATTCACCCCTTCTGAGTTATCTTGGTGTAGGGTATTATTAGTGATTTTGAGAATATCTTTCATATGGTTGTGAAATATTATGCAGTTCTTTTGAGAATTGTATATATCTTTTGACCATGTATGTATTGTGAAATGGCTATTAGTCAAATATGTGTGTGCATGTATCCTAATTGTTTATATGTATTCTGGATATCAAATCCTTATCAAAGAAATTTGATGCAAAAACAATTTCTCCTATTTGACTACTTCTCTTCTTATCCTAAATATATTAATGTTGTCTGTGCAAAAGCTTTTGAGTTTCAAGTTTCCTCTTCTGCTATAAATACAGTATTCTAGTTCCTTCAGTTACTTTAGTATAATCTTTTTTTTTTAAGTACTGTTGTTTCCATTAACTCTCTTCCTTTCACCCTGATCTCTTTATCCCTTTCTCTTTAGAGTGTTGTTTATGGGTTCCTTTCTCCTGCTTTTATCTAGTCATATATTTCTTCTCCTTTTTTCCCTTATGGTCAAATCAATTCCCCCTTCTTTTCCTACCTTTCAACCAGTCCTGTTGATTAGTTTTAAATTTCATTTTTTGTACTCCTTTCCAAAAATGAATTTCTTGGGGGCATCTTGGTGGCTCAGTGGATTGAGAGCCAGGTCTAGAGATGAGAGGTCATAGGTTTAAATCTGACCTCAGACACTTCCTAGCTGTGTGACCCTGGGCAAGTCATTTAACCCCCATTGCCTAGCCCTTACTGCTCTTCTGCCTTGGAACCAATATACAGTATTGATTCTAAGACAAAGGTAAGGATTTGGAAAAAAAAAAGATTCCTCTCTCTCTTCATTATCCATCTTCTCTTTCTGTTTATTTTTTATACCTTCATTATCTGATTTATGACCCCTATTATTATCTGCTATCTCTCCCTCTTTTCTCCATATTCTTCATGAACAGTATTCAAGGTATGTATTCCATACTCTCTCTTCTAGGCACTTTCCACTAGTGCCTTAATGGGCTTGCCCCATGGAGTCCCATTTTCCATTATACCTCACTTCCAGAACAACGCCAATGCCAATTATTGCAGGTGTCAGAGAGGACTCCTGTAACCATGTCCCAGATTATGGAATCTACCACCAATCAATATGCTTTCTTGTTGATTTTCCCTTTTTTTTAAACAGATGACAAAACTGAAATCCAGAGACTTTCAGTGACTTGCCCAGGGTAATATACCTAAGAAGAACCAGAAACAGAATTTGAGTCCAATTCTTCCTGATTCCATGTCTGATACTCTATCTACTAAACCATGCTTAATGACATCTGGGAAATTAATGACCAACTCAACATCCTGATTGTAATGAAGTGATGTCTCTCCAACCAATGGGGAGTAATTGCAGAATTATGCCTCTGATGAAGTCCCAGAACAACTTATATTTGTTCCCACACCTCACAGAACTAGATCGTGTTCCATAGAACACCTTCATTATATCCCTAAACCTTCCTTCCCCACCCTCCTGCAACCATAGAACACAACCACCTTACCCTATGCTGTCTTTGAGTGTTTCTTCCTGGACCAACATTTGGTCAGCGATGTCAGGGAAGATGGGTCTAGTAACTTGTATCTTTAGAAGAGCAGCGATTCTTTTCAAGATCTTTTTTTAAAATATATTTCTACATTTAGGAGTGGATGGTTCAGCAAGATTCTAGAGGTAGGTCTTGGGCTCATCAATTTACTAGTGGCCATCGATAAGAACTGACCTCAGCTTAGCCTGTAGATTTATGTCTGAGAGTATGATATGAGGCCTCCCTGTGCTTAAAAGTAACAGATAAGAATATATAATTAGTAACCAATTTACTACACTTAGGGAATAAGTGGGGCGGATACTTTCTCCCCAAAAGTAGACATCTTAATGAAATTTTAGTACATTTAAATATTAAAGTTAATATAAACTAAGCTATAAATGAATGCTAATAAGTACACTGATATGAGTTAAGAAAAATAGCATAATTCACAGTAGTTCTACATTGCATAACATCATAAACATTCAATATACTGGAATTGATGGACCCATTCCTAAATAAGGATCACATATGCCCTGTCTGATCATACTTTTCAGACTTCTGGAGTCCACTTTAAACATTATTTTATTGGGAACAGCTAGGTGGCTTAGTGGTCTGGGAGCCAGCCTAAGAGACAGGAGATCCTGGGTTCTAATCTGGCCTCAGAATCATCCTAGCTGTGTGACCCTGGACAAGTCACTTAACCCCCATTGCATAGCCCTTACCACTCTTCTGC
Organism: Monodelphis domestica; assembly: GCF_027887165.1. Lineage (NCBI taxonomy): Eukaryota > Metazoa > Chordata > Mammalia > Didelphimorphia > Didelphidae > Monodelphis > Monodelphis domestica. The sequence goes on from NC_077230.1 coordinate 229,913,210, forward strand.
CTTGGAACCAGTACACAGAATTGATTCTGAGACAGAAGGTAAGGTTTTTTAAAAATTAAATTAAAAAAATTTAAACATGATTTTATTGAAAATGTTTTAAATCTTTGAAATGTGTATGATGAGATCAATCTTCTTCATTAATATTTCATGTGGGGAATGTACTGGGTGAACTGCCTTCATACAATTGCTCTCTAATAAGAAAAATAAGAATAGTAGCTCATATTTTCTGTTTTTTTTTAAATAAACCCTTATCTCTACTTTATAATCAATACTGTGTATTGGTTCCAAAGCAGAAGAGTGGTAAGGGCTAGGTGATGAAGGTTTAGTGACTTGTCCCAGGGTCCCACAACTAAGATGTGTCTGAGACTAGACTTAAACCCAGAACCTCCTATCTATGGGCCTGACTCTCAATCCACTGAGGCACCCAGCTGCCCCCAATAGCTCCTATTTCTATAGCCCTTTAATTTATTACTCATTTCTCCTTGTAGCAATCTTCTTGTCGCAATCAGCTTGCCACCGTTCCAATTTTGCAGGTGAGGAACCTGAGGTTTGGGGAGTTTGTGACTATCCCATGGTCTCACAGCTCATGAAACATGACTCCAGGTTCCATTTCCACTACATCCCATTAAGTTTTCTGAGATTCATCAGGATAATTCCTCGCATTCAATACTCCAAACATCTACTTGGTAGAATCTTATCCTCTAAATCTTAGCCTTTTCCTAATCAATCCAAACCTTCTCCTGTCATTCTGTTCTATTTGTGGTCTTGGGCCTTCTGTGAAGAAGAAAGAATTAGGCAGGAATAGGAGGAGGTGAAGTATTCCTGGCTTCAGAGTCAAAGCACCTGCTTTCCCTGAGGTAAGTAATCTCTTTTTATTATATTTCATCTGCTTTTCAAACATTCTTAGTGTGATTTGTCATCATCGATTATTAGGGGAGATAATGAGAATCTCTCTTATGCATACTTCAGCTTCTCCTACACACATTTCCCATGAAGCACTTGGACTCCACTTTCAAGCCAAGGTATCCCTCCCTTCTGGCCTTTAGTTCTTGAGTCAGCCCTTCTCATCACCAATCTCCTCCCAGAAACCAATGGGAGATTCTTGCTCTGATGGACACTGACCATAAAGAGGGAAATAGGCAGGTCCTGGTCAGACCACAGCCACAGCACTATAGATCAGACATTGGTTTTTGTGTCCAAATGGTGTTTCTCTCACTCTGTGATCACTGATGTATTGTGTCCCTGTAATTGGGTATTGTATTTTGGCTGCAGTGCATCCACAGGAGATTGGAAATCCCGATCGAAATCGTCCCTCCACATAACAGAGCATCCATCACAAACTATAAGGTGGTAGAATCAGGCAAAGAAAGATGGTAGGATGTGAGGGAAGAGTCAGACATTACCAGTGAAAAGGAGTTAACTTGGAGAAGGAACAACAGTTTTGTATCCTTTTGATTTTCCTATAAACCAATTCTCCCACAGCACAGTCGGCTGAAGCAGGACCTAGGGGTCAGACCTCCCAAATCCCCTCTCTAGTCTAATTCCCACCTCATCCTTTGTCATATCAATTGCTCTCCTTCAATCACTATTCTCCTGCATTTTTGCAGGTGACTTCATAGCTATGACTCATTCATGAGTATAGGTTTCCTGGAGATCCTCAAATGAAGAAATAAGGCTTTGAAGATACAGTTGAACCTGAATTTGCTCTGTTCACTCATTCATTCACTGATTTATGTATTTGCTCATTCAACACACATATCCAGTAACTCAGATGTATGGGTATTCAAGGAGGACTAGTACCTCTGGTGTGAGGGCTAGCCAAGCCTTTCTCAGGAGTGCTCGTCCACCTTTTGTGTCCACCTGGCACTCAACTCTCACCTATGGTTCCCAAAAGTTGTAGCACATCCAATGGCCACAACCCAGGAAAACCATCTCAACATATGGGCTAAACCAGGTTGAGGGGAACTGACATGCCTCAGACCTGGTGAGGTGGTGAGTTGATGCCCACCCCAAGCATGTGAAGACTTTCTCCAGTGGAATGGATAAATGAGAACGACTTGTTCCAATGGTCATGAAGGTAGCTGAAATGGGTCCTTGTGGAGCTATTAGGGCTTGGTCAGACATCAGAGATACCAAGGTCATCCATCGCATACTGACTTTTGTCTTGCCACTGAACTTTGATGATTCTAGAAGAAAGAATGAGGTTGAGGACTTTGTGCAACTCTGTTTCACTTAAATCCAGTTCATGCACAAGTCCAGATATCACCCTCATGATGTCATTGGTTTCTTTTGAAAATGAAAGATAGGACAGCTAAGTAGCACAGTGGATAGAGCACCAGTTATGAAGACAGGGTTCAAAGAACTGGGTTCAAAACTGGCCTCAGATATTTCCTAGCTGTATGACCCTAAATAAATCACAACCCCAGTTGCCTAGCCCTTACTGGTCTTCTGCTTTAGAAGCATTCCTTAGTGTCATTTCTAAGACAGAAGATAAGGATTTAAAAAAAGAAAGAAAATGAAGGACAAACAACATAAAGTGACTAATGTGTACTACATACTGTTGAGGAAGGAAGGATGGGAGGAAGGAAGGAAGGAAGGAAGGAAGGAAGGAAGGAAGGAAGGAAGGAAGGAAGGAAGGAAGGAAGGAAGGAAGGAAGGAAGGAAGGAAGGAAGGAAGGAAGGAAGGAAGGAAGGAAGGAAGGAAGGAAGGAAGGAAAAATTGAGCCCTTGTCCTCAAAAAGCTTGCATAGAAAAATTTATACAAAATATACACAAAATAATAATAGGATATATCACTAATAATTTTCCTTTGAGACATTAATTTCTGTATAAAAGGTATGTTTTTGATTGGAGGATAGCATGACAAAAGGCATCTGGGTTGTGCAGTGAATAGAGCACTAAGCCTAGAGTCAGGAAGACCTCAATTAAAATCCAACCAAAGACATTGTTTGATCTTGGGCAAATCACTCAGTTTCCTCAACTGTAAAATAGGGATAATAATAGCATCTACCTCCCAGGGTTGTGAGGACCAAATGAAATATATATATATGTATATGTATATATATATATGTATATATGTACATATACGTATACACACACATATATAACGTAGCATATTGCCTAGCATACAGTATGCACTTAATAAGTACTTATTTCCTTCATTCTTGACCAAACTGACATTTTCAAGAGCTGTGCTCATACCCACTAATATTCCTGTTTCCCCTCTAGTCCTCTCCCACCTGACTGCAAAATACATTAGCCTAAGAAGACACAATCCCATGGTGGCAAGAAGCATTACCAATTCATTCCCTTTTGTTCTCTACTAGAAATTCTCTCCAAATCAAATCAGAATTTGAGAGAAGAAGCAGGGTGCATTCAGTGAAGTACTCACTGATTTCTTTGTGGCCCACTGCCTTATTCTATTGTATCTATTACCTCAATTCTCCACAGCTCCGTTCCATTGTTGATTAGTCCATTTGGAGATGGGAAAAACACAAGTATAGGGATATATCCTAAAGCCCCTAGTCCTCCCCTGAGGCCCCAAATAATCCAAAGCCTCCATGGGCTCAGGCCATAGCTTCCTAGTACCACTAAGTAGATGGAAGCTGTTTATTGCTTTTTACACGGAGGGAGAGACTGGGAGTTATGGGCTAATTAAACCACAGACAGATTCCTCAGCAGTTGGCTGGGACCATAAGTGCTGTTATAGCAGTAAAAGGCCAGAGATGACAGATGGAGCTTTCTCAAGATTATGTCACTCTAGCCCCCCATACCAGCTCTACTCCTCCCCTCGATCTCTGAGACTCCCTCAGCACAGCGATTACTCTGCATCAGGGAAACCCATGGATGATTGGGGAAAGAAAACAAATGGAAAGGGCAGTTGGGGAACAGAGTCAGGTCAAACATAATTACAAGAGGTAGGGAAAGGGACACATTATAATCCCATTGGAAGAGCCACATCTATCCAAGATAACACTTAGCTGAAGAGTTGGGAAGTTTTTCCCCAAAGTTTAATTAAATTCATTTGTTGTACTGGTACCAAAAAGGAAGAGAAGATATGGGGGGAGACATGATGCCAAGAGAACAGATGACTGAGAGATCTCTGAGCTAAAACTCTAGCAACCAGAATCCATTCATCAGTCAGCAACAGAAAGGGTGTCACCATTCTTTCCACTCAAGCCTCCTTACAATCTGTCCTCCTCATCCTCCCACCGCTGTACCTTTCTTCCTGGCACTCAAAGCAGCCTCCTATCTCCCATCTGTCCAGCCTCCTTCCTACCCACCTCTTCCATGAAGTTGGCCTAGATTAGACAGCTAAGTATCTCACTTGAATAACCTTCATTCTTCACATTGTCCACATTCAGTCAAATGATTCAAAAAAGGGAAAGAAGAAAAAGGCAAATAAATGATAGCATCTTTTAAAAAAGAAAGTTGAAATCATCAAAAATAATGCATGGCATTTAAGATTTGCACAACTCTTTACATATGTTATCTCATTTGATCCTCCCAATTTCATCCCTATAAATTGGATGCTATTATCCCTATTTTACAAAGGAGGAAACTGAGATTAAGTGAGATTAAGTGACTTGCCTATGTTTACACTGTTGGTAAGTGTTTGAGGTAGGACTCAAGCTCAGGTCTTCTTCACTCCAAGTCCAGAACTCTATCCAGTAAGTCATCTAGCAAGTTCTCAATACAAGGATAAGCATATATTCAACATTACACTGTGCTGTACACTGGGACACAAAAATGAAATAGTGCCTACTCCTTGAAAGAAAGACCTCTTGATTCACAGAGATTTGCATACAGAGGATCAAAAAATTTCCCTTTCCTTTCCTTCCCTTCTCCTTCCTTTCCTTCTCCTCTCTTTCCCTTCCTTCCTTTCACTATCTTCTCTTTTTCTTTTGTTCCCTTCCCTTCCCATTATTGGAAGGGTACTCAGAGACCATTAGTTCAACCATACTTGACCAAGAGATCCCAATACCACCTACCCACATTCATCCTCCAAGGAGGAGAAATTTATCTCCTGAGACAGCCCATTCCACTTTTAGACTGCCCTGTTGGAAAGCACCATGTAAAAATGAACCAAAATTTGCATCTCAGAAATGGTTTTATGCCCCCGCTAATTCTGCCCTCTGAATCCAGGCAGGACAAAGTTTAATTCCTCAGAATTCAACATGTCACCAAAGAGTGAAGATGCCCAGATGTGAGCAACTGCAGTTATCTCATTCACAAAAGAAGACATCACATAAGAATTATTCCCAAAGAGTTATAAAACTATGTATATCCTTTGATTTAGCAAAACTAATAATATTAGTTCTGTTTCCCAAGGTGATTAGGAAAACATGAAAAGAACCAATGTGTTAAAATATAGCACTCTCTTTGTGGTTGCAAAGAATTGGAAACTAAGGGGATGCTCATAAACTGGAGAGTGACTAAACAAGTTATGGTATATGATTGTGATGGAATACAATTGTGCTGTGAAAAAAATGATGAGCAGGGTTGTTTTAGAAAAACATGTAAGGACTTGCATGAAATAATGAAGAGCAACAGAAACAGAACCAAGAAATGTTGTATACAGTAACAGCAATATTGTTTGAAGAATAACCATGAATATCCAGAGAAATAATTAACAAACAGAAGAATGCATTGTATGGTTTTACATCTATAGGTGTGTATGTGTACATACATGTGTCCATTTTTCAAATGGTGGTCTTCTCTAGTGTGGAGTGGGGAGAAAAGGAGGAAGTTAAAATTCTGAATTTAAAATATAATAAAAACAAATAAAATTAAAAAAAGAAAACTCAAAAAAGAAGTCATATATTCCTTTTGGAATTCAATGTTCACAATTTTTAATTCAGAAAGATCACCTGGATGTCTAACCTAACTCCCAGCTCCAGCAGTAGTATCTAAATTGTTGTTGTTCAGTCATGTCTGACTCTTCATGAGCCCATTTGGGATTTTCTTGGCAAAGACACTGGAGTGGTTTGCCATGTTCTTCTCTAGTTCATTTTATAGAGCAGGACCTGAGGTAGATAAGATTAACTGACTTGTCTAGGGTCACACAGCCAGTAAAGGTCTAAGGCCAGATTTGAACTCATGAAGATGAGTCTTCCTGATTCCAAACCCAGTGCTCTATCCACTGTCCCATCTTGCTGCTCAATGGTATTCCATAATGAAGAGCAAAAGGAGAGGAAGGAAAGAAACAAGCATTTATCAGGTGTAGATATTATCTATATACAGACACATATATATGTAGGATATGATATGTGAATACATGTGCATGTGTCTACTTTACAATTATTATCTAATTTGACTCTCACAATAACCCAGATAGGTAAGTGCTACTATTATCATCCTCATTTTGCAGTGGAGGAAAGTTTTACAGTTGAGCTGTTGACACTAATCTCCATTTAGATAGGATTGCTAGCAGCTCAGATCCTTCTATCTAGAGGGCAAAGCAAAGAAATGGGTACCATTTACCTACCAGCAGGTGCTGCAAAAAATCAGCAAATATCTCCCACCCATTGTTGGTTATCAGAGCCCAAACTACAACTAGGATAGGGAGTGAATGGAATTTTATCTCTAAGGTCACAAACTACAAAAGGTTCTTTTAGGGCATGAAATTTTTTAAGTAGATTGAAATAATTGAGTTTAGCACCTAACTGACAAGAATAATCTATTAAAGTAAGAAGTATGAAATGCTGCTTCCTCCTACAACTACTTCCCCACTCCTCCTTTCCTCAACATTGGTCATATCTCAAGGGAACTGCTCCTTTGCTCTTACCTGGTCTGCCTTGATCTTGTCCCACCTCTCCAGAAGTGATCATCAGTGTTGGGATCTCCCCATTGCCAACAGGCCTCTCCATGCCATGGACTCCACCAAAGGACCTTTATCCTAAGGGCCAAAATCTCTCCCCAACATGTCCCTAAATTTCCTTCACCTAAAGTGAATTTTTCATAATGAGCAAATTTAATTAAAAGATTCCTTGCATGCTGCTTTCTCTTGGTTGTTATAGAATGACTAGCTATGGTTCTGTTGGTAATTACTTCCAGGGACACAACCACATCCATTTGCTTAAATCATTTAGAGTCCTGATATAACTCTGAGCTGTGTTTGCAGAGGAAGTGCAGGATAGGATTAGAAAAAATCCCAACCTTCTAAGTGTCTGACCAGCCTACACTTATGCTGTAAATTTCATTTACCCAGCTTCACATCAGGAATTATGGTCAGTGACTTAGAACAAAATTATCTTGCCACTATGTCCCTGGGAGATTCTTTTGGGGTCCTATAAGTCTACCTATATTGTTGAAGTTTAAGGGCTATTAGGGGACAAGGATGGGCAGCTAGGTGGGCCAGTGAATAGAGTACTAGACTTGGAGTCAGGAAGACACTTCTTCATGAGTTCAAATCCAGCCTCATACACTAAATGTTTGTGTGACCCTGGGCAAGTTACTTAACCCTGTTTGCCTTCATTTCCTCATCCATAAAATGAGCTAGAGAAGGAAATGGCAAACTACTCTAGTATCTTTGCCAAGAAAATCCCAAATGGGGTTGTGAGAGTCAACTGAGACCGAAAAACAGCAGAGGATGAGTATGTTACTCATAACACATATTTATGCAAAGTCAGCAAGCCCATTGTCAAGGAAGAAGAGCCTGTGCTCCCAGAATCTTATCTGGAACAATCTGAGAATTCCCTCTTGATTCAAGTAAAAAGAAATAGAACAGGAAAATTAGCCAAGTGAGAAACCATCTGTAGTCAGTCAGACAGTTCTAGCTTAAGAACTTAGCACTGGATTTACAAAGAAAGGCAAAAACCCAGGCCTTCCTCACAAGGAGATTCCCTTCCAAGGGGAGGAACAATATTGTATAATTAAATAGGCAGAAGATACAAAAAGAAGAGCTGGATAGAAACTTTGGAGGGGAAGACTAGCAGCTGGGGGAACCAGGATAGGTCTTCTGCAATAGAAGGCATTTGAGCTAAGTCTTAAAGATAATCAGGGACTGATACAAAGTGAAGTGAGCAGAACCAGGAGAACAATGCATAAGATGACAGAGATATCATATAATGATCAACTGTGAAGGACTAAACTATTACCAGCTAAGCAAGTTCCAAGATATCCACAAGGGACCCATGAACAAAGAAGGAACTGATGGAGTCTAATTGCAGATCAAAACATGCCTTCTTCCATTTTATTTCCTTCATGAGTGTTTTACTGAATTTATGATTAGTATCTACTGTCATAGCTTGAGCAATATGGAAATATGAGTTGCATGAAAGCACTGGTATGGGAGAAGGTGGAGGAGAAACTCTTGAATCTTCAAACACCAGAAGACAATTGTCAAAAATCGTTTCTACATGTACCTGAAAAATATTTTTTTTAAAGAAAAGATAATCAGAGAAGCTAAGAGTTAGGGAGGAAGAATGTTTTAGGCACAGGAGACAGTTAAGGAAAATGCATTAAGAAATGGAATATTATATATGAGGAACAGCATAAAGGCCTGGGGTTCACAGATATAAGAGGGGACCTGAGTGTGAAAAAACTAGGAAAATAGAAAAGGACAAGTCATGAAGAACAGTGGGTTTTATATTTGATCTTGAAAATACCAAGGAAACTGACTGGTACTGTCTAAGGAATGGAATGACAGATCAGTGGAATAGATCATTTAAACAATATACAAGGGTAAATGACTTTAGCAACCTAGTATTTTATAAACTAGAGACCCCAGCTTTGGGAATAAGAATTCACTGTTTATCAAAAACTTCTGGGAAAATTGGAAAACAGTATGGCAAAAACTAGGTATAGACCAAGACCTCAAACCAAAAAAAAAAAAAAGGTCAAAATGGGTATATGATTTAGATATAAAGAGTGATTATCATAACTAAATTGGGGAATGTAGAATTGTTTACCTCGCAGATCTTTGGGAATGGGAAGAGTTTATGACCAAACAAGAGATAGAGAGCATTATAAGATATAAAATGAATAATTTTGACATAGTAAATTAAAAAGCCTTTGTACAAGCAAAACTAATGTATAACCAAGATTAGAAGGGGAACAACAAACTGGAAAAAGAATTCATAACAAATTTCTCTGCTAAAGGTCTAATATCTCAAATCTATAAAGAACTGTCAAATGTATAAGAAAATAAGCCAATCCCCAATTGACAAATAGTCAAAGGATATGAACAAAAAATTTTCAGATTAAATGAAAGCTAAAATAAATATATGAAAAAATGTTCTAAATCACTGTTGATTAGAGAAATGGAAATTAAAACAGTGCTGAAGGTACCATCTCCTACCTATCATATTGGCCAATATGACAGTAAAGGAAAATGATAAATGTTGGAGGAGATGTGGTGAAATTGGGGCACTAATGCATGGAGATGTGAATTGATCCAACCATTCTGGAGGGCAACTTGGAACTATGCCAAAAGGGCTATAAAACTGTGTGTACCCTTTGATCCAATAATGCCACTCCTGGGTCTATATCCCAAAGAGATAATTTAAAAAGGGGAAAGGATCTACTTGTACAAAAGTATTTATAGCAACTTTTTTATGGTAGCAAAGAATTGGAAATTGAGGAGGTGTCCTTCAATTGGGGAATGGCTGAACAAATTGTGATACATGATGGTGGAATACTGTTGTGCGATAAGAAGTGATAAGCAAGATGATTTCAGAAAAAGCTAGCAAGATCTACATGAACTGATGCAGAACAAAATAAGCAGAACTGGAAGAACATTGTACACAATAACAGCAATATTGTATGGTGATCTGCTGTGAAAACTTGGCTACTCTCAGCAATGCAATGATCTGGGACAATCCTGAAAGACTTATAATGGGGAATGCTATCTCACCTCCAGAGAAAGAACTGTTGTAGTTGATGCATATGGATCAAAACATACATCACATTTCACATCAGTGTATTTATGGTTTTATTTGGGGGTTTTGGTTTTGTATGAGTATGCTCTTAAAACAATGACTAATATGGAAGGGTGTTTGCATGACAATAAAAAAGAAAGTACCAAGGAACCAGTGCATCATAGTGAGTAGGGGTGTGATATGATGAGACATACACGTTAGAAAATTTACTCAAATCTGGCCTCAGGCATTTAGACAAGTCACTGAACTCCCATTGCCTAGCCCTCACTGCTCTTCCACATTGGAACCAATACACAATATTGAATCTAAGAAGGAAAGTAAAGGTTTGTTGTTGTTGTTGTTTTAAGAGAGAAAATTACTTTGGCAACTCAGTGAGTGTGGATTGAAGCAAAGAGAAGCTTAAGACAGGAAGACCAACTAGAAGTCCATTAGGATAGTCTGGTGAAAGGTAATGAGAGTCTGAATAGAGGGAGTAGCTATATGAGTAAAAAGAAAGGGATATGCATACATGGATAGATGGATACATACATACATATAACATAGGTAAATTAAAATAAATATTTGGCAACTGAGTGAATATGTAGAATGAGTAAGAATGACAAATCTGTGATAATACAAAGGTTTCAAGCCTGGAGAAGTAGGAGGTGATGGTGCCCTTGACAGGAAGGAAGAGGGAGCAGTGAAGGACTAATAAGAATGTGTTCTGTTTGGATTATGTTGAGTTTGAGCTGCCAATGGACTATCCAAATCAAGGAAATTGGGATGAGGCATTGAAACTGAGGAGAGAATTTAGGGCTAGATATGTAGATCTAAGAATCAGGTGCATAAATATTATGACTGAACTCACCATGAGATCACCAAGGGAACTGGTGTAGAAGAAGGTTTAGGGCAGGACATCCTTGGTTAGTAGCTGTCACCTGGATGGAGATCCATAGGAGGAGACAGAAGGAACAGTTGGGCAATTAGAAGGAGAACCAGGAGAGTCACATCATAAAAACCTAGAGAGAGAAGAGAGTATCAAGAAGGAAAGGATGATCCACAGTGCAGAGAAGTCAAGAAAAGCATGGAGCTTATTAAGGAAGAAAGGGAATATCCTGGGGAGTCAGTAGATAACAGCCACTGAGATCTGGTTTGGGTGATAAATTTGTATTTTGTGAACCTCAAAGGAGAAGAGGTTGCTGAGTATTGATGGTAGAAGAAGAGTATGAAAGTGGCAGTGGAGAACAAGGAGTATATTGGCTCTTCTAATACAAGTAGACTGGGGTATATGAGTAAAAGTGCAACTCTCCAAAGTTACCAATGATTTCTTACTTGCCAGATTTGATAGTCTTCTTCAATCCTCATCCTTCCTGACCTCTCTGTAGTTTTTGACATTGTGATTCACCCTCTCCTCCTGCATATTTTCTCTAGATCATGGATGTAGTAGTATCATGAAAGAACTGGGCATTGATGAGTACCTAAAGACAGAGTAAGAAAGAAGAAAGATTAAGATGAAAGCAAGTTTGATTGTTATGGAACAGGCATTCCAGAGAGCACAAGGGAGGATGTTGAGAGCTGGAATGGGACATTGGGTGGAGAAGGGATATGTTGAAAGGAATAGAAAGGGGGAAGAAAGTAATTGGACATGGGGAATGGGGTTTGGACATCAACAGCCAGAGTTCAGAATCATTAAGATGGGGGAGAATTTGAGGAGTTAGAAATATACTAGCCATGGAAGAACGAGTCCAGACAGAATATCAGTACCTGGAAAGAGGTCCATTGAGAGAGGGAGGTGATTAGTCTATTCAAGGTTCAACATTAAAGCAGGTGGTGATGTTTCCTGGGGGCCCATGAGGCTCACCTCCTATCAGTAAGGAGCAGAAAGAGATATTGGCCCTATGGGAGTCATTTTAGCTAGCAGAAAGTAGCTGTGCAAGGCTAAAAAAGTTGGGTCAGTCTATAAAGGTTCAACCAGGCCATGCTGTTTATTTCTTCTCTTTCCTGATGCCCCCTCCCAGCTCACAAGGTCACTTCACCAGACTGAAACAGCCATGAAGCAAGGTGATGTGATTTGATCTGACAGCCTTGTCTCTAGATGCCAGCCACAGGCAAGAATGTGAGGCAGCTGTGGTTGCTGGCTAGACCACCAGGGGAAAAGAGAAGCAATATCTCACCCCAGTCACCTGGGGGACATGCATAGAGATACAAAGTAATGGGGGAAAATAAAAAAGACACCAAGAAGGTTTTCAGGCAAATGCCTCCAATGATCTCATCTTCTTAGTCTAGCCATGGTATTCAGAAATCATTGTCGAAGTGATTCAATGAGTAGCCACTTGAGATAGGCACTCCTACAAGAAAGAGAAAAATGGCAATGCCTTCCCTTTCTGTAATATGTAAAATTTTAAAATGCATCTCCCTCACAACATCCCTATGACACTAGACAGGGCAAGTATTAACTTATTTTAAAGATGAAGAAACTAAAACTCAGAGAAATTAAATGATGCCTAGAGTAACATAGCTAGTTATTGTCAGTGTCAGGATCTGAACCCAGATCTTCTGACTAATTCCAGTAGTTTCGTTGAATGAACAGCTAAGTGTTTTATGAAAGGTATCAAACCTGCACCACAACTCCTCCCCTATGCAGTCAGCAAAACTCCCCCAACAAGATTATAATGTAATTGGAAAATGTTTAGCAAAATAAAGAAAAATACAACACAGATTTTTGTCACTACCCTTTTGATCTGAAAGAGATGGAGGTTTCATGCTCTTTCTTGATTCCAGTCTTCACTCCCAAGAAAGGACAGCTTTCTAGCTTTTCCTGGTTTCAGGCTTCACAGTGTGTTATTATCATTTGGTCTGATGAGTTGTGAATTCCCAGAACATCAGGAAGACCCATTTTCAAATGCAAGTACAGAATTAGAATCTGATACCAACTGGAAATTGTTTTTGGAATCCTTGTTATTTCTTCTCTTCATTTTCCATACTTCTTCCTTTAGCAATCTTAGCCCCACCATGATTTTTAATCCATGCAGATAATTCTAGTCCCAAACTCTATCCAGCAGATAATTCTAGTCCCAAACTCTATCCAGACCTACTTTTCCAGTGGTCCATTGGTTGGTTTCAACTGGTTGACCCACTAGTGAGTCAAATTCAACATGTTCCAAAACTAACTCAATAGCTCCTTTCCATTCCTCTCCCACAATGTGTTCCTCATGATGATCCACCTATGACTCAGACTCAGTGCCTTGAAACCATTTTGGACTCCTCACTTTCCCCTTGCTTCTAATTAGTTGTCAATCCCTAATGATTATTTCCATGATGTCTCAGCAGAGTCTCTCAAATCTATCCCTTCCCTTACCTCCCAATGCCACCACCTGGGTTAGAGTCTCATTAATTCACACCTGTATTTTTGCAATAATCTCTTAACTTTTCTCTCCATCTTTAATCTTGTTTTCTCTTCAAGCTATATTCGATGCAGTGTTGTCAGAATAACCTTCCTAGTTCACAGTCCCCGTTATTTCCCTACTCAAATTATTTTAAACAATTCCCTAATGCCTAATTATATAAAATCCTAATTCCTTAGTCTGGTATTCAAAGCTCTTTGTGATTTGGTCAAAACTATCTATGCAGATTTATTTCTTGCCACTCTCTTTCCCTCCTAGCTGGGCTTCTAACCAACTTTGCCATCATGACTCTGTTGGCTTCTAAACTAGGATCATCCCTCTTCCATGCTAGCTCCCTTCTCCTATCAGTGAGTCCCTTCTAGGGGCTTCCCCTTTGGGAACACTTCCAAACCAGACATGCTTCATTTTGCTTTTCTTACTCTCTCTGGACTATACCATCATGACTCAACTGCCTTCTCACCCTAGAACATCCCTTCTCCATGGTACCACTCTTCCCGCAATGGTAAATTGTTTCCAAGGACCTCTATTTCGGAAATAGGTCCACATCAGTCATGCTTCATTTCCCTTCCTAGCTGTGCCATCATGCCCCTGCATGGCTACCCCCCACTCCTTGCTTTTCATTGTTTGCATTTATATCCCCAGCACTTAACATAGTGTCTGGCATATAGTAAGTACTTAATAATAATAATAATAATAACAATCTTGTTAATTTACATAGAACCTTTCCTCTAACCAAATAGAACCATGACTGATTCCCCAGGCACATTACTTCACCAGTCATTGTTCATGCTTGTCATACTGCCTAGAGTGAGCTAACCTCAGTCTATCAGAATCCTTGGAGGCCCAGCATATATGCCAACTCTTCTCTGTACACTATCCTGAAGCTACATCTCCTATCAGCCCTCCCCCCCCCCCATACAGAAGTAATCTCACCCTTCTTGGAAACCCAGGGAACTCAGTTTCATGGGACCAGTTTAGAGCTAAAAGGATCATAGCAACCAGATGGCCAATTCTTCCCTCTCAGGTGAAATGACATAATTATAGCCATATGACCAGTAGATATCAGAAGTGAAAGAAACAATTATTAATTAAATCTGTATCGATTAACTTTAGTTTGTAAGGTCTAATTAAGATAGCATTTTGATTAAAAAAAATATGGCTGCTACAGTAAGGTATTAAGTTCCCTGTTGCTGTAGAGCTGAGCTCATGCAGAGCTGAACGGGCATACTCAGTTCCCTAGCTTGCGTGTCTTAGGCAAAGTTCCACATTTTCTGTTAGTTGCTCTCCTTTTGATTATCCCACGTATCATAACTTTTGTAATGCTATAACCAATCAAATAGAAAGAGTGTTTGTAGCTGCCTGTGACACACCTAGCAGCTTGATATTACAAATCCCTCCAATTCCTCATTCCAATCTTAGAAAACCACTAGTGAATCAGAAAACAAACAAAACATGCTACTCAAGATTCTCTAACTTTTGATTCCTCTTTATTGACTATAAAAATGCTCTGTAAAAATCTCAGAGTCATCCTCAGTAATTGCTAGTCTTGCTAATGAATTGATCATGCTTGGAGCTCTGTGCCTCAGTTTCTTTTAATCAGAAATTTTTAGTGCAACAGAATCAGGATTTGAACCCAGATCCTCTGACTCCAAATCTACTGGACTTTCTACTATGCCAGATAATTCATAGCTCACGTGTGATATTTGTTACCTCATTTCTCTGTTTGTGTAATACATTGATTAAGCCAAGCTCCCCATTCGAACTCCTGGGTTAGGTACCCAGAGAATCACTGGCTAAGATTCCCTTCCATGTTCTATGAGTAATCCTGAGAGATTGGGAGATATCCTGTACTGTCACTCATGAGCTTCCCATTTCATGTGTTTCCTTCATTATCAATCACCAGTTACTATTCAATATCTATTGACCAGTTAATATTAATTAGATATCGCCCTAATAAAAATTAATCAATTAACATTGATTCTCTTTTTCAAAAGGATATTTACTAAGAAGGTACAGCAGGGCCTGAAGTATTCCGGCCTCTCAAAATGGGGACATTTCTTCTCTTCCACACTGGTCCCTGGTTTACTATGGATCTCAGCTGCTGGACCTCTGGTGGCCCTTCTGACATTTCGAAGTACACAAGGCTGCAACCTGGTCTGTTTCATCTCTAATATTCAACCACCTAAAGTCGAATAAACACAACAAAGACAGCAAAACCTCAACCCCTGCATTCACAGTCATAGGGTAACCTGCTCCACCCAGCAGCTCAGTGGCAGATCTTGCCTCATTCACCACCAGAGAAGAAAGAGATTGTATGTTTGAATCTTTTATAGACACACTCAGTTCTGTCTCAACTTCTATTGGACAGACTTTTTTGTCCCTATGTGGTAAGCTAACAAGAATCAGTTATATGGTACCTGAACATGTGCTGAATTATAGAGGGAAATGACCTTCCATAATGCTTTTCTGGAAGCAGCCTCGCCAAACCTCCCTGTGGGCATGCAGTTAGCACACGGTGCCGTGCATGTGCCAAAGACTGGGCCCTCATTGACCAGCTCTTCCATTACATTTTTATGTCAGTCCTATAACCCATTATTAGGCCACAAACTGCTTGAGGGCTAGGACGGTTTTATTCATTTATCCCTAGTTGTTGTTCATCCTTCATTTTTGAAGAGGAAAAATGGCACACCACATGGTCCTCCGAGAACACCCCACATATGCCCTTATCCCCAGCAGTGCCTCAAAAAGGAGCTTATTCAAAGAGATATTCACAAGCAGCATGATGGATTGGATCCACCATTACATAGGAAAACATTTTTGTTCGGGACGTGGGATTTCATTGGTAATGAGGAACTCCTCCTACCTTCTACCAATGCAGACTGGCACTTATTTCACAGTTTATATCCTTAGCAATTCATATGGAGCACTATAGTACACCTATTAATTCTTGTGTCCCTGAGTATGTAACTTGAATAGATAACCATCATTAACATTTATGCAGAACTTTAAAATTTTAAAAATATTTCTCACACATTTTCTCATTGAAGCCACACAATTCTGTGAAGTCGATATTATTATTCCCATTTTGCAGTGAGGAAAGTGAGTTTCAGAGGCCTTTGAGTTATTTTTCTTAAGGTAGGGCTTGATATCAGAGGGAAGAATTTGAACTCAGGTCTTCCACCACCATGCCACATTATCGGAATTACTAGAGTCTTGGCGTTTTTCCTTCTTCCCATCCAAAGCGGATCTAGCCCTTCATGCTGCCTACTTTGGGCAGGGCCTGTGTCCCTTGGCGAATCCCCAAGTGAACCCTTCCTGCTCTTCGGTGTCAGTGAGCAAATCTCCTCCGCCTGCTTCAATCTGTCCTCCTGTGAAGCACATGACTAACAGTGGCCTTGCCTGCCTCCCATCCGATCCGCTGTGGCCTTGGGACTGTCTCACAGCCTCCTTAAGGGAATTTCCTCCCTGTCCTCTTCCAGCCCTGGAGTGGCACCTCCCTGGAGACATCGCCTAGACCAAAAGCATATTCTTCAGAGCTGACGTCTACTCGGTAGGCTCAGCTCACCCCAGACCTGGGCAGTCCTGGCTCGTTGGCCTCAGAGCAGCTCAGAGGGTCCGCCCTTGTCTCTCCCCTTCCCCCACCTCGTCTGGCTTTGAAGGACGGGTCAGGGATGGAGGGAAGAGAGAGCGAAATCACTTCTGATCACTCCCAGTCTATCGGCCAGGCAGGTCATTGTCCTCTTGCCACGGCTGTCTCCGGAGATGCTGCCACAGACGAGAGATGGGGAAGCAATATCCTGCCCAAATGGTCTCCCTGTTCTCACGACTCCATTTATTAGTCTGTCGCTCTCCTCGAAGAAACATGTCAATCACTGGAGACTCTGATATTTTTCCCCTCTCTCTGCCTGTGACCCATGAGAACGGAAGGTCAGAGGAGGCCGTCCGCCCCTCCTGCCTCCATGCATCATCCCTCCACCACGAATGCACGCAGATACATAGAGACGCGCTCCTGGAAAAACAACAAGGATTTTGCCCAAACAGATGAGGGGGAATCTGGGAAACAGAGAGAACGGTGTGATTACTCAGAGACTCTATAAGGGCTGTTCTAAATCTGTCCTCTTTATTCCCCTGCCTCTGGGTAAGATACCATTTAAGTCAAAACAGGCAAGTGAAGGGATGAGAATACCCACATGACGTGGCATCTTAGAGTGCATTCTGGGCAGGTACGTGGCCCAGTGGATAGTGGGCTGGGCCTGGAGTCAGAGGACCTGAGTTCAGACCCTTAGACCTGTATGACCCTGGGCAAGTCACTTAACCCTGCTGGCCTCAGTTTCCTCATCTGTAAAATGAGCTGGAGACGGAAATGGCAAACCACTCCAGTATCTCTGCCAAGAAAACCCTAAATGAAGCCATGAAGAGACGGACACATTGAACAACAAACTACTGTTGATTAGATCCAATTAATCATGTAGGAAGAGCTTATTTGTAAATATGTCCTCTCCTCAATTAGATTTAAGCTCCTTGACGGTAGGGATTGTCCTTTACCTTTCTTCGTATTCCCTGAGCTTAGTACAGTTCTTGAAACATGGTAGACAATAAATGCTTGTTAATTTGACTGACTGAAAAGTGATATAAGATCAGTCTGGAGAAATAGATTTGTGCCAGAAAATAGGCTGGCATCAGATTGTCAAGAACCGTGAATAACAAACAAAGGAGTCCAAACTTTCTTTCCCGGGTAAGAGGGAACCATTGGGAATTTCTGAGTAGAGGAGGAAGATGATGGAATCTGCTCAGGAAAGATCATTCTATCATTGACGAAAGAATTACATTATTAGATTAAAAAGATAGGTGGCTCAGTAGATAGAGAACCAGGCCTAGAGAGGGAGGTCCTGGGTTCTAATCTGGCCTCAGATACTTCCAAGAGCAAAAGTTAATTAACCCGAAATACCTCTGTCCTGGAACTGATACTCAGTATAGATTCTAAGATAGAAGGTAAGGATTTAAGAAAAAGAGGGGGGGGGGAGAAAGAAAGGGGGGGAAAGAGGGAGAGAGAGAGAGAGATGGAGGGGGGAGGGAGAGAGAGGAGGGTAGAGAGATGGAGAGAGAGGGGGGGAGAGATGGAGAGAGAGAGAAGGGGGGAGGGAGAGAGAGAAAGAGAGACGGGGAGAGAGATGGAGAGAGGGAGAGAGAGAAAGAGAGATGGGAGAGAGGGGGGGGAGAGAGATGGAGAGAGAGAGAAGGGGGAGGGAGAGAGAGAAAGAGGGGGGGGAGAGAGGAAGAGAGGGAGAGAGAGAAAGAAAGAGAGATGGGAGAGAGAGACAGAGAGAGAGAGAGGGAGAGAGAGAGAGAGAGAGAGAGAGAGAGAGAGAGACAGAGAGAGAGAGAGAGACAGAGAGAGAGAGAGAGAGAGAGAGAGAGGGAGAGGGAGAGAGAGAGAGAGGGAGAGAGAGAGGGAGAGAGAGAGAGAGGGAGAGAGAGAGGGAGAGAGAAATTGGGCAGGAGTGGGGGGCAGAGAGAGACATTGTGGTACTGAGGTAAATACCTATCTGCAGACAGGTGCCTATTCAAATCCTGCCTCTTAGGATGTCTAAGTGTATGACTTTGAATAAATTGCTGACTCTCCCTTGGCCTTAGTTTTCTCATCTGTAAAATGAAAGAGTTGAATTTGATGACTTCCAGCTGTAGGTCTACAGAACTATGACTAGGTTGGAGGCCATGTCAGAGTCCAGGTGGGTGACAGTGAGGTCTGAAGAGGTCACCATGGTTGCAGAGAGGGTCGACAAAATGGAAGGGATGCTTCAGAAGTGGAATTGATAGGGGGAGTCCAAAAATGTTTCTTGTTGCCTCACCTAGATCCTTCACTAGCTTCCTACTCTTTTATCCATTTTACTTCCAACTGCCTCAGATGGGAGAAAGAAAACTAATGGCATCCTGTGATTAACATTAAAAAGTCAGGGGGTAGTTAGGTATCTCAGGGAGTCAGATCTGGAGACAGGAAATCCTGGGTTCAAATGTGATCTCAATCACTTCCTAGCTGTGTGACCCTGGGCAAGTTGCTTAACCCCAATTGTCTTACCCTTACTGCTGTTCTGCCTTGAACACTTAGTACCATTTATAAGTAAGGGTTAAAAAATACATAAAAAGTGAGGAGAGGGTTGCCTGGATGCCTTTTGCCCGCCATGTATGTATCCTGTGTTTATTTTTAATTTTTTTTCTTTTTCTTATTCAAAGATATTTTATTTTCCCAATTATATGTAATTATCATTTTCAACATATGTTTTCCAAAATTATAAGATCCAAACCACCTCCCTCACTCGCTTCCCTCCCACACTCAGGGACAATAAGCAACTTGATCTGGGTCAGACATTTGTTATCTGGCAAAACACATTTCCATATTGGTGATTGTTGGAAGAGCACACTCATCCAAAACCAAACCCCCCCCAAATAAAACCACAAATACACTGATGTGAAAAATAGTATGCTTTGATCCGCTTCCAACTCCAACAGTTCTTTTTCTGGAGGTGGCATCCTGTTTAGAGAGAGAGTGAGTTGAGAATCAGAACCACTTAATGGTCATCCAGTCTTCTTGGGTGAAAGTGATCTGGAGGTAGATTTCTGCTCAGTTTGCAAACCTTTTTTCATCTATGATCTCATTAAAACCACATCACTAAGTTGTCCAAAAGTCTGGGCTGTCTGAAAAGAAGGGAGTAAGTTCCCTGTCACTGGAAGCCTTCAAACAGGCTGAGTTACCATGTAGGGATGCTGTCAGCAGGATTCATGCTTCAGCAATGCTTGGATAAGTGACCTCTAAGGTCCCTTTCAAGCCTGAGATTCCATGAAACAAGGTTATGGAAATCTCCTTTGCTTAAAATTTTTCAGGAAAAAATGTAGGTGTTCTGAGATGTCTAACTATGCTCCTCTTCAGAGACAGGCTCACTGGTGCTGACTCTCCTTTTGATCTACTGATAGGAGAGTAGTATGATCTTTTAACTGAAAATCTGGAGACCTAATTCTAGCTCTGAAATTAACTAGCTGTTTGATTCTAGGAAGATTGTTTAACCTCTCTGGGCCTTTATTTTCCTTATCTGTCAAATAAAGGATGACTAGGGAGTCTCTAGATTTAAATTCTAGCATTCTGTTATTTTATGAGATTAAGATTCTCCATTTCTAAAATTGGGATCATGATTGAAGGTACTTAGACAATCTTAGATAGAGGCATACAATGGTCTCCCAGTTGGGATGAGTTCATAGGATTATGGATTTAAAATGGGAAACTGCCTTAAAGGTCATCTAGTCCAGTGGTATCAAATTCAAACAGAAAGGAATCCTTGCTGGCTGCGTACTGACTCGTAATACCACAAATTAACATTGTCTATGTTGTATTTTTATTTATTTTGATAAATATTTCCCAGTTACAACTTTAAAAAAATAATCCTTACTTTCTGTCTTAGAACTGATACTAAGTATGAATTCTAAGGCAGAAGAAGAGTAAGGGCTAGGCAGGGTTTTAGTGACTTGTTCAGGGTTACATGACTTGCCCAGAGTCAATTTGAAATCAGATTTGAACCCATGTCCTCCTGTCTCCAGGGCTGTCTCTCTCTCTACCGTGCCACCTAGCTGCTCCCTTTCCTTCTTTTATTTTTTAAATCCTTACCTTTTGTCTTAGAATGAATCCTAAGTGTTGATTCCAAGGCAGAAGAGCAGTAAGGGCTAGGCAGTTGGGATTATGTGACTTGCCCAGGGTCACACAGCTAGGAAGTGTTTTTGTAGTCAGATTTGAAACCAGGTCCTCCCAACTCCAGACCTGGTCCTCTATCCACTGTGCTCCCTAGCTGCCCTATCTTTCCTCTTGAGGTAATTTCATGGACATTAATTTCATCTTTGCTAAATGCTTATAAAGGAAATAGGGACAATAAAGGCAGAACCAAAGGTTCAGGGCTGGTACTTGCGTTGGTATGCTGCTAAATATTTAACAACCACCTTTCTGAAAACAATAGGATACACTTTTATGTTTAATTTGCATTATTAATATTTTCTCCATCATTTTGTTAAGTCTGGCACTCTCTCCACTGTGCTACCCTGCCCCCCCCCCCCAATTACATCTTAATTTGGTCCTGGCCCACACTGGAGAGTTTTGTGAAAAGTGCTGCTAATCTGACTTTAGTCCAACCTCCTCATTTTATACTTGAGGAAAACGAGTCCCATAGAGATTAAGTGACCAAGTTCATGTTGGACCAGAGGCAAATTCAGATTCAAATCCAGGTCTTCTAACTCCAATTCCAGTCCTCATTGTTCCATACCACCTCCAAATTGTGCCATTTGGGACCCAAAGGCATACCCTTAAAATCTATGCTTTTTTTAAAAAAACCTTCCATCTTAGAATCAATACTGAGTATTGGCTCTAAGGCAGAAGAGTGGTAAGGGCTAGGCAGTTGGGGTAGAGTGACTTGGCCAGGGTCACACAGCTAGGAGGTATCTGAAGTCACATTTGAACCCAGGACCTCCCATCTCTGGGCCTGGCTCTCCATCCCCTGAGCCACCCAGCTACTCCTAAGTCCTCCACTTTCAAGGACTATCAGGGTAACAATAGGATCAGAATGGCAGAGCCTGCCCTGAGCCCTCTCTCTCTCTCTGCAAAGGACGGGATTTGAGCCAAAGGAATGTGAGTGCTTGGAGTTTCATCAGCTGAACACATCTCCAGCACCTGCAGCCCCGGGCCCTGGAAGGCAGCAGCTCAGCTCACCCTCCTCAGCAGCCGAAAGCAATGAGGTTGAACTTTATATTTATTGATCAGAGCTTCTCTAGACCTTTACTATCATTTAACTCTCACTCCTAACCAAATCCCTTTTATCTCTTTTTGCCAACTCCACTGCCCAGAATCATTTTTCTCGCATTGTAAACACATTTCCATTTCAGAAAGCAGGCAGCCTGCTGGGGCGTCCTTCCTGTGTTTATTGTGAAATCTTGGGAAAGAATCAAAAGCAGGAGATGAGGGGTTAAAGCAGCCGGGCAGATATGCCCCAGCAACTGTCCATGACTAGAGCTAATCCCGCAAGCACGGCACAGAGAATCCCAAACGGGGGATAATCCCAAACTCATTTTCATTTGGTCCTAGAATGACTTTCTAGCCTTCTGTCTGAATATGGATGCCTCTAACGATGGGGAAATGTGTCGTTCTGTTTCTAGCATTGTAACTTGGATGGGGTGGCTTTCTAAGGGCAGGACCTGTAGTGGCCCCCCACATTACTGCCTCTGGGGTGCCTCCTGCTCTGAACAGTCCCACCTCCCTGACAGCAGCTGCTTTGTCCCAGATGCCCTTTCTATCTACACTACCAGCAGCTCGGAAAACTCTTGGTCCATAAATTTGGAAGGACTCATTGGCAGAGAGTTCAGGCATGGGTCCATGAGGACCATCTCCTGAAAGCTTTAAGTGTTTTCTTCCCCTTAGCCACACCTCAAGTACCCAGGCTCCCCAAGCCCATCACTGCTCTTCAATGGATGATCCGGGTGACTCTGGGCAAGTCATCTCCCATCTTTGGTCTGAGTTTCATTTGCAAAATGAGCAGATTAAACGGGATCCTCTAGAAGGATCATCTTCAGTTCCAAACCTGGATTCCTATGGTCTTCTGGCATAGGAACCAAAATGCAATGGGAAGACCTAACTCTGAAGAGTCTGGAAAGAAACATGCCAGCCTCGCCATTAGCCTTCCCTTCCCACTCCAAGGTCCTCAGTTTGTTCTTGTTGCAAACTCCCTTTGGGGCACAGAATGATTTCATCAGTCAGTCAACAATTGGTAAGCACCTATCATATACCAGGCATTATACTAAACAGTGGGGATAGAAAGAAAGGCAAAAGGCATTCCATGCCCTCGAGGAGCTTACAGCCTAATGGGGGAGACAACATATACCAAAAGGTTATTTATGGGATAAATAGGAAATAAGCAAGAAAGGGGAGAGATTGGGAGGAGCAGAAGGTAGCTCCATGAATAGAAAACCAGGTCGGAGATAAGGGTTCAAGTCTGGCCTCAGGCACTTCCTAGTGTGTGACTCTGGGCAAGTCACTTAACCTCCATAGCTCTTACCACTCTTTGGTCCTGGAACTGCTACTTAGAATTAATTCTAAGAAGATAAGTAGGGAGAGGGAGACAGACACAGAGAGGGACAGAGACAGACAGAGAGAGAGAGACCAAGACAGAGAGAGAGGGAGGGAAGGAAGGAGAGACAGAGACAAAGGGAGGGAGATAGATAGAAGGGGGAAGAGAGAGAGAGAGAGAGAGAGAGAGAGAGAGAGAGAGAGAGAGAGAGAGAGAGAGAGAGAGAGAGAGAGAGGGTTAGAGGGAGGAAGAAGGGAAGAGAGGGGAGGAGAGAGGGGGTAGAGAGACAGACAGACAGACAGAGACAGAGAATTTGGGAAAACCTTCTCAAAGAAAGTAAAATTTTAAATGGAATTAAAAGGAAGCCAGAGAAACCCGGAAGCAGATCTAAAGAGGAAGCACATCCCAGATATGAGGGTATAACTGGGAAAAATGCCAGAGATGAAACTGAATAACTTGTTTGAAAAACAGCAAGGAGACCAGTGTCACCGGATCGAAGAAAATATGGGGAGTGAAGTGGGGAGTATTAAGTGTAAGAAGACTAGAAAAGCATGTGTAGGAAGGAGAGCACTAGGTTATGAAGGTCTTTGAATACCAGAGAAATTGATATTTGATCCTGGAAATGATGGGGATTCACTGAAGTTTATTGAGGAGGGGGTGACATTTTTGGACCTGCGCTTTAGGAAAATCACTTCATTGGCTGAATGGACCCTTCAGACCAGTGAACACCAGGCAACACAGATCAACTTTTCTCTTTCTTCTTAACTCACTTGCTAGCAGGCTTAAGCTTTCCTTGGAAACAAAATTACATTGTGTTTAGTATTATGTCTTCTAATATTTTCTATCTATGAAATATTTTTCTAAAATCAGTGGAAGGTTTCCAATACATTGGGCAGATCCTCTACAGAGGAATTATAGAAACATGGGCAAGAATTGCCCAGGATGAAAAGATGTAGCGGAATTACCATCTGCACAGTAGAGGGAGTGCCCACCCTGATGAGATCATCGATCTAGCCAAGGATGTAAGTCTTAATTTAAACAAAGGGAGCCTCTTTCCCTTCTATCTCCTGCTGAACTGAAATGATGACAAAGCGAACAAAGGAGTTAGGCAGAATAGGTAATAATGTCACAAGGAATTCTACGTGGAGCAAACAAATCTGGTACAGGGGAGGTGATAGCTAACTAGCAGAACCAACATTTTATAGGATGCTTTGCAGATGTTGTCTCGTTTGATGCACACAACAGCCTTGTGAGGTAGACCCTCAGACCATCATTCCTAGTTTACCCATGAAGAAATTGAGGCTACAAAATTAAGTGATTTGCCCATAGTCACACAGCTAACAGGAGCTGGAGGCAGGATTTGAACTCAAACCTTTGTGAATCTGAGATCAGTTCTCTATTCACTATCCCATTCAGCTGGGGTTCGAGTCTCTGGGTCCCTAAAGTGGGAAGAACATGAGTCAATGGGGGCTTCAGCCAGTGGCAGAAAAAAAGAGATAATTTTGTATCCTGTCAATGTCCTGGAGAATCTTGAAGGGGTTAAAATATAACAGACCTGGGAGCAGCAAGGTGGATCAGTGGATAGAGCCAGGCCTGGAATTCGTTTGACTTGGGTTCAGATCTGATCTCAGATATGTCCTAGCTGTGTGACCCTGGGTAAGTCACTTGACCTCCTTTTGCCTAGCCCTAGCCCTTCTGTCTTACAGATGTTACTAAAACAGAAAGTAATAGTTAAAAAAGATAAATTAAAATTAAAAAATAAAATATAAACAGGCCTTGCCTTGAGAGAACAGAGCCAGAACCAAGCTATGATCCACACTTTCTGTAGGAGGCTGTTCCCAAACCTTCTACTTCTTGTGCCTTCTCTCTGAGATCACCTTCCAGCTATACTGCATTTATCTTGTATATACCTAATTATTTACTTAGCATCTCGCCCACTAGAATGTAAGCTCCTTGAGGTCCAGGATTGTTTTCTGTCTCTGTCTTTGTATCCCAAGTTCATGATACAATGCCTGGCATATACTAAGGACTTAAGGAACGCTTGCTGCTCGACTAATAAACTGACAACCTCTAATACAGGAATCCAGACAAGATGCCCCAGAAGTACTGGGGGGGGGGGGGAGAAACACTCTCTTCCAAGGCTGAGTGAAGGTGTTATTAAGCCATTGGCCCTTGCAAGGCCCTTGATGTGCTTGTCATGTGTTATTTTGTGTTGAACTTTTTGTATAGGTAGCCTATCATTAGATAAAAATTTCAGAGCTAAAAGGGACCTTAGAAATCACTTTGTCTAATCCTTTCATCTTTTTTTTTTTGATCCTTATTTTCCGGTTTGGTAACAATTCTAAATAAAAGATCAAGGGCTAGGCAAATAGGGTTAAGTGACTTGTCCAGGGTCACATAGCTAGGAAGTATTTGAAGTCAAATTTGAACCCAGGACCTCTTGACTTCAAGCCTGGGACTTCATCCACTGTGCCACCTCATTGCTCTCCTGTCTTCTTTCAGATGATGAAATTGAGTCCCAAAGACCTTAAGCAACTTGACTGTGGTCTCAACATTCACAGCTAGATTCACAACACTCCCAACTAGATTCAGAGCTTCATGAAGGCAAGGATTGTGCTCTATCTGATGTCCCTTCCCTAAGAGCTTGTAGGTCCTCTGCTCACAAGTCAGGGCTTCAGCGGTCTCTTTGAGGAAGGTGGCTCCCTACAAACCACCCATCCCAGCCCTTCTGTGCTTTGGGGGTGTTCTTCCTGGGTTACTGGGGGCTACAGCCTCTGGGTCTGGCCACAGAATCCTGGACTTACCGTTGGAAGGGAGCGTGGAAGCCATCATGCGCAATCTATTACTGGGCTGAACTTTAAACCTTTCCAACTTTGTAGGGAGGTCTTGCCAGGGCTTGTCCTTTCCTGGCCACAAGCGTCAGAGACCACGGCCATCCCTAGGTCTCTCCTGGGCAGAGCTTGTCCTTCCAGGCCACTGGCTGTAGAATCCACAGCCAACCCATAGCAACCACAGGCCCCCCAAGCTCTCTCCCAGAGGGCCACGCTCACCCTTTTGATGGAGCTTCTGTCTGTCCTAGCAGGCACTTAATATAGGCTGCTTTGTTTCGCTTTGCTTTGCTACAGTGGAGAGGGTGAGGAAACTCTTTAAAAAGCTGGTGTCTTGCCAGGTATAAGAGCGGTCATTGCCCTTTATTTCCAACAAAGTTCTGCGAGGAAGAAAATCTTCCATCGTATTTCCAGGGGTGAACCGTACTCCCAAGTGAACCGTATTTCCTAGAGAAATGCAGCTCCATCTGGAACAGAATTCATATTCTCCAA
Organism: Monodelphis domestica; assembly: GCF_027887165.1. NCBI lineage: Eukaryota > Metazoa > Chordata > Mammalia > Didelphimorphia > Didelphidae > Monodelphis > Monodelphis domestica. The sequence continues at coordinate 229,939,888 of NC_077230.1, forward strand.
GAACATAGGGACGTAAGTCAGTGGCAAGGTGGGACCTCGGTGTCCTTGGATCTGGCTTCTGCTCACACATTCCTGCAGGACTCACATGGATAGCCAGCATGCCCTAAAAGAATGTCTCCAAGGCTTCTTAGGAAATAGATACTAATCATTCCTCTCTCGATATAACAGGTACTGTTGTCCAAGCCAGAGATTCTTCCACCTAAGAGGCACACTTTTGGGGAATATCTAAAAGTCATTTTTTAAAATCCTTTTTAGGGCAGGTGAGTGGCTCAGTGGATTGAGAGCCAGGCCTAGAGCAGGACATCCTAGGTTCAAATCTGGCATCAGATACTTCCCAGCTGTGTGACCCTGGGCAAGTCACTTCACCCCCATTGCCTAACCCTTACCACTCTTCTGCCTAGGAACCAATACACAGTATTGATTCTAAGACAGAAGGTAAAGGTTTGAAAAAATTAGAGTAACAATGGGAAGATGAAATGATATAATAGGAGGGAAATGGACTAAAATTAAGAAACTGGAGTTCTAATCCTATCTGTGATGTTAATTATTTATGTGACCTTAAAGGCAATCACTTAACCTCCTTCAGATTCAATTTCTTTATTTGGAAATGGATTTATAGATCATTGGAGCTGAAAGATGTCTTGGAGATCAGGTAATCTAGACCAAGAAATGAAACAAATTACCTACACACATAGAGGTAGTGTACATAACAGAGTTAAGTTTCAAAATTAGATCGTCAGATTTCAAGTTCATGCACTGGTATTAATTTTTAACAAATATTAAATGCTTACCCTACAGGGTACTTTGCTAGCTGCTGGAAAAAATAGAGAGCTTAATAAGACCTAGATCAGTACCATTTCTGTGTGGAACACAGTAGTAGATGCTGGGAGAGATATAAAGTGTAGATAAGACAGTGAGAGCTTATGGTCTAATTAGGGTGAGATAAAGTGCATAGCAAAAGCCCCATTGGCTAAGCTAACTTTTTCTTCCTCTTGTTCAATAACCAAAATGGCTTTCCTCATCACAGGGTAAGTGCATGGGAAACAATTCAGAAATATGTAGTCATGCTCTGAAGTAGAGTTAGGAACTTCCATCCACATTATCTCAAACTTTCAATAGCAGGATCACTACCCTCATGGGATCCCAGGACTGGAGCCTCATTGGTCAATGTTGTCTCCTTCCCCATTCTTAATTACTACAATAGACACTTAGTTGGTTGTTGTCCTTTGTACTTGAAAAGGACCAAAATGATGTCCTGGGTGATGTCTTTTGACTTCCACAGAAATTGGATTTAAGTGAGGCAGAGTTGCCTGAAGTCATCAATCTCACTCTTCCTTCCAGAGTTATTGAACTCCAATGGCAAGATAACAGTCAAGAAGACTGGGGACGGCCCAGGATACAGTGGATGACCTTGACTTCTTCTGATGTCTGACCAAGCTCTAAGCACACCACAATACTTGCTTCTGGCAACTTTATGGCCGTTGGAACAAATTGTTCTCATTTGTTCCTTCTGCCAGGGGAAATATTCACATGCTTGGGGTAGACCCACCTTAACTCACCAATGGGTTTGAAGCCTCTCTGTGGCCCTCAAACTGTTTAGCCTGCCTTAAGAGACATTTTACTGGGGTGCAGGTGCTGCACACACTACAGCTTCTTGGAGCCACAGGTGAGAGCTGGGTGGCAAGTAAATACCAAAGGTGAATGAGCAGTCCTGAAAAGGGTTCAGCAAGCCCTCACACCAGAGATATTAGTCTTCTCTGAACAGTTCATGCACCCCGACCCAAAATAATACATGAAAAGTATACAAAGAAGATTCAAATCAAGTTCTAATGGAAAAAACTTTAAGAACTGATGCAGAGTGAAATGAGCAGAACCAAGAGAACCCTGTAAAGTGAAAGTGAAACACTGTGGAACTATCCAATGTAATGGACTTTACTACTAGTAGCAATGCAATGATCCAGGACATATCCTGAAGGACTTTTGAAAAATAATGCTATCCACATTGAGAGAAAGAACTGTGGGAGTAGAAACGCTAAAGGAAAACTTATGACTTATGACTTATCACTTGTTTATATGGGTATATGATTTGGGGTTTCAGCTCTATGGTAAAAATGAATAATGTAGAAATAGGTATCAATTGATAACATGTGAACAACCCAGTGGAATTGCTTATCGGCTCTGAGAGGAAGGAGGGAAGAGGGGAAGGAGAGAAAATGCATCATGTAAACGTAGAAAAATATCTAAGAAAAATCAAAATTGAAAAAAAGTTCTATGTTATCTCTAAAGAGGGAAGTTCATTTCTGAGGATTATTGCTAATAATAACAGCTCACACTTATATGTTTCTTTAAGGTTTGCAAAACATTTTATGAATATTATTTCATTTCATCCCCATGCCAACCCTGTAGTATAAGTGCTATTCTCATCCTATTTTATAGAGCTTGAAACTGAGGCTGGGTGAGTTTAAATGACTTATCCAGGATCATTAGTCCAAGTTCTTAAGTGCATTTGAAATAGCATTTGAACTCTGGGTCTTCCTAAAGTCAAATGTAGCTGTCAGGAGAGGTTTCATGGAGGAGATGTATTTGAGTTGGATTTTAAAGGCTGGGTGGGCATCAAACAGGTGAAGAGATGGAAGGATTACAATTCAAATATAGGGAACAATGTGAACAAGGGTACAGGAATAGGAGCATACCTTCCCACTGGATTGAGTCACCCCCCAATAAACTTCCTAACAGTGGACTTTTTTGAGAGGTAGGCAAGTCCACCGCCCTGGAATCTAGAGTCCACTAGGAGGGAAAGTCAGAAGGAATCACTGTTCAGGCACAAGCTGAGTTAGACGGCTCCTGAGCTCCCCAATTTGATGCCTGAGGTTCTGTGAAAAGGAGGCCTATTTGCCCAGAAAAGCTGGATCCTTTGGCAGAAAAGAAGCTAAGACCCGAAGTATTGTTACCCCTCCCCTGTCTTTTTCCTAGAAAAACAAACAAAGAAAGTTCCCCTCTCTACAGGCTTTTTGTGTTTTGTTTAGAGACAGTGATAAAATGCCTTCATTATCCCATCTATAGCAGCCTCAAATGACGAAAAAGTGCTTCTGTATTAGTCAACGCAATCCACCCAAACCTTTTTACTTCTATTAAAAACACATGAAGGTAATTTACCAGGAAGTGCTTGTCACCATTTGAAAAACAGAAAGGCCTCTTTTATCCCCCGCTTTATTTACAGGTGCAGCCTTGAGACAGAGACAAGTGTTTTCTCATCTTAGCCTGGGGAGACAAAGCCACAATCAGGCACTCACTCAGTGCCAAGCATGGGCACTGGCAGACGTGTTGGCACAGGCGGCTCAGCTCTATGCACCAGCCTATGCAGGAGAGAGTAACAGGAATCTCTTTTAGGATAAAAGAAATGGCTTAAGAGCAGGCAGAATGGAAGGCAGACAATGAGAAGGACTTTCCAATCTGATACCGGGATTGTCAGAGGCAAAAATGCAGGGGTGCATTTGAAGGAGAGAAGTGAGGGATGAAGATTATGGAATCTTCCTCCTGAGAATCCAAAGTCGATCATTAATTTTCATCATTAAATTTGTTATTTCTTTAAAAGTTAAATTTATTATTATAACATGTTGTATATTATTTAATGTATAATATCATTATTAATATTGTTGGGTTTATTATTTTTTAAATTATTGCTTTTTATTTGATAATTAATAATTAATGAAGTGTTAATTATTCTTGATAGCTTGGACATGCTAGTTTATAAATTCCTAGAATGCAGAGAATACCCTATGCCAGTGTTGAACCTTCTAGAGGGGCAGGTGATATCCTCAGGTGCATGGAAAGGGGGAGGGGAGTAGCCCATTCCCCCCCATCCCAGCCCTCTTCCTTTCTAGTAATGAATTCTGACAAACTCTGTGCTGGAGCAATGGCAAGCTTGCCCACAGAGAGGACTCTGAGTACCCTCAGGCACACATACCATAGGTTTACCACCATGACCCTATGTGAAATGTATATCTTCCTAGCCCTCAGCACCCAGTAGGTACTCAATATATGTTTATGTTGTTCTTGCCTTTTGACAGGAAAACGAACTCTATGACTTCTGATTTTTTTTAATAAAATCTATTTTCTAAAGTGATATTGTAGATAGTAATTCATTCTTCTCCAATGCAGGAGCAGAGAATGTACTAGATCTGGAGAAGAACCCAAATCAGCGTCAGGTATGGGTGCAAATCTTGTCTTGTCTTTGGTCCTAGGACAGAGACGGTATCAAGGATTCAGTATGCAACTTGGATTGGAGGAACAATGTTAGCCTTCATACCACTGTCCCCTTGGAATGGAAATGGATTAAATAACTCAGGTTTCTTAGCAACTATAAATGTAGCAATGCATAAACTCTGGGACTGTTCTCTCAAATGGTAGACCCTATCCCCAGAGGACAGCTACTATGTTTCCTCAGGTTTCTAGAGAACTTCAAGAGGCTGGGAGCTTCTTTTCTAGTACTATAATAGCTCTTGAGCCCCCACTGGTGTGTTTCCTCCCATTGATATTATCAGTTCATATCAATTAATCAGATTTAATTTGCTTTCAGAAAAAAAAATGTTTACTAAGGTGATGTAGTAAGAAAAATGGGTACAGAAGTCTGTGAGAAGGGCAGCCAGGTGGCTCAATAGATAGTGAGCCAAGCCTGGAGATGGGAGGTCCTAGGTTTACATCTGGCCTCAGACACTTCCTAGCTGTGTGACCCTGGGCAAGTCACTTAATCCCAATTTCTTGCCTTCACTACTCTTCTGCCTTGGAACTAATATTTAGTATTGATTCTAAAATGGAAGGTAGGTGTTTAAAAAAAAGACATTTTCTCCTATCAATATATCTACATTCCAGGGAATAATGGCTTCAAATTTAGAGAACACATATGGCAAAACTGCAACATAGCTCTTGGACTCTAGAAGTTCTTTCCACTCCTATAAGGGGTAACCATGAAGTTCCCATTAGGCATTCTACTGAGTTTTTTGCTGCTTACTTTTAGTGGAATGTAGCGACTGGATCAATTCACTCAGTTAACCCGCAACCTTACAAAAACATCTATAGTGTCCAGCAAACATACCTGCCCCTCAAGTCTCATGGATGTGTGGATGTGTGTGTTTGGGGAAAAATGAATGAAATCTTAAGAAGTAGTAGTAGTGGTAAGTAGAAGTAATTGTAGTAGCAACAATAGCAGTAGCAGTAGCAGCAGCAGCAACAACAGTAGTAGAAGTAGTAGTAGTAGTAGTAGCAGCAGCACCAGCAGCAGTAGCAGCAACAACAACAGCAGCAAATAGCATTGATATAGTGTCTTAAAGTTTGCAGAACACTTTACAAATATCTTATTTCATCCCACAATGACTCAGTGAAGGAGGTTCTATTATTATCCCCATTTTACAAATAGGAAAACTGAGACTGAATGAAGTTATGACTTGTCCAGGGTCACATGGCTAATAAATATCTGAGGCAGGATTTTAACTAAAGGCTTTCTGCTTCCAGGTCTGGCACCCCTTCTACTGTGCCACTTAGTTGTCTAGGTAGAACTAGGTCTTGAGTTATATAGAAAGTAAGGTATTAGGGAAATTGGAATTCAATCAGCATCCTGAAGTGAGCATTATTTGTGATCAGAACCCAGCACTAGCTGATATGGATAAACAGAGGAAGAACAGAATATGGCATGATCCCTGTAGTCTGAGAGTTAGCAAGAGAGATGAGAAATGAGAAATGTGGATGTTGCCCATGTTATTGAATTCTCTGAGTTTCAGTTTGCTCATTTATAAAATGAGAGAATTATACTAGATTATCTCTCTTCATCTTGAGCTTGGTTCCTATTGTTAGAAATGCACAAAACAAAGGTACCATGGCATAGTAGATAGAATGTGAACTTGGAGTCACGTTCAAACCTTACCTCCATCATATTATTTCTGTGATCATGGCTAAGTCCCTTATCTTCTATGAGCCTCATTTTTACATCTGTAAAATGAAGGTAATAATAAAGGTGCCTTCCAGGATGGTTGTCAGATTCAAAGGAGATATTGTGTATAAATCATTTTACAATCTTTAAAGCTTTTTATAAACAAATAAATGGACAAATAAATAAAGAGCTGTTTAGATAAATGAATAAATAAGAATAACAGATAAGTAACCAAACAGAGCTCAAGGGACTTATCTGATTATTTCTTTGGATCACAGATTTAAAGTTGAAAGGGACCTTGGAGACCATCTAGTCCAATCCTCCCATTTTACAGATGAGGAAACTGAAACCTAGAGAGGTATAAAAAAACCTGCCCCAAGTCTCATACAGATGGTAAGAAGCAGAGCTAGAATTTGAACTCAAACCCTCTGGCTCCAAATCTAGTGCTCTATCTACTGGACAATACCATCTTTAGTGGCTTCAGGGACAGCTGGTAACAAGGTGGTTAGAGCACCAAGCCTGGAGTCAAATGAACCTAGCTTTAAATCAGGCATTTCCTAGCTGTGTGACCCAGGGCAAGTCACTTAATCCCAATTGCCTAGCCTTCTGTCTTAGAGTTGCTACAAAGAGAGAAAGTAAGGGAAGACATAGAAAGAAGGAAGAAGAACAAGAAGAAGAACAAGAAGAACAAGAACAAGAAGAAGAACAAGAAGAACAAGAACAAGAACAAGAAGAGGAGGAGGAAGAGGAGGGGGAGGAGGAGGAGGATGGAGGAAGATGGAGAAGGAGGAGGAATTAAATTCAGTAAAGAAAGTTCAAGAAAGGAAAGGCAAAAACTGGGTAGGTAGAAACTAGATAGGAAGCTTGGAAAGGGGGAGGCAAGGAATGCATGAATAGATTCTCCAGACTACAAAGACCTATACATATGTGTTACATGTTTTGCTAAAGAAACAGCTAAAAGTGGAATGATGGACAGAGCACTGAACTTGGAATCAAAAAGACCTGAGTTCAAATTTGCCTTGGACACTAATTAGCTCTATGACGCTTAGCAATTCACTTAAACTTCAGTTTCCTCATCTGTAAACTAGAGATAATAGAAGCAATTACCTTCAAGGGTTGTAGTGAGAATAAACTGAGATACTATTGATAAGCACATTACAAACATTAAAGTGCCACATATATGATATAATAATGATGATGATGGGGTAGGAGTTTATGTGAGGTGGTTAGTAGTGTCTTCCATCTCAAACATTCTGTGCTACAAGGACACAAAGTTCTATGGTACCTCATGCTCACTGTTCTGTTCATGAACTTCTCTGAAATTAGCTAGACTGTTCCAGACAAACTGCCTATCCCCAGACTTTGGCTGAAGGTTTTCCAGCTTGAGAAAACCTTCCAGAGCTTCTGCGTCACAAATGTAACTTTTGAGAAAGAAACTTTTGAGATAACTCCATGCCACAATGAGGCATTAAGTTAAGACTTTAGTGGGAGAAAAAGGCTACAGGGCCTAATCAGGTCAATTAACATCAAAGTGCTTTAGACAACTTCCTAGGACTAAACTAGGGCATGACAACCAGAGCTTTGTCCACAGGTCCCAACATTTTGAGGGACCCTTTATGCAGACAAAACCAGCTGAACTTGGCACTTACTCAGCCAAGGATAACTAATTAAAAGAGAGAGCTAGAAGATGGTGGTTAATTAATAATAACTGAGGAAATAATTCTATGCCAAACCAACTCCATTTTGTAACTAGTCTTCATTTCATCTCATCACTTCTCCCCCACACTCTCACTATATACATAATCCAGATTATCTCCTCACTCTTGAAGGTACTCTTTAGGCAGTTGTATTGGTACCTACTTAGCCAAGGATAACTAATTAATATTATATATATATATATATAACTAATTAAAATAGATAGCTAGAATATGGAAATGTGTATTACATGAAAGTACAGGTATAACCTATATGGGACTAAATTCTTTGCCTTGGGGAGCAAGGGAGGGAGGGAAAAATCTGAATTTGAAAATGTCAAAAAACAATTGTCAAAAAATGTTTCTATATGTAACTGAAAAAAATTTTAAATTGAAGGGGCAACTGGGTAGCTCAGTGGATTGAGATCCAGTCCCAGAGATGGGAGATCCTGGGTTCAAATCTGGCCTCAGACACTTCCCAGCTGTGTGACCCTGGGCAAGTCACTTAACCTCCATTGCCTACCCTTACCACTCTTCTGCCGTGGAACCAATACATAGTATTGATTCCAAGATGGAAGGT